>NC_091372.1:14935397-15235397 GCF_038502225.1 Cherax quadricarinatus | reverse complement strand
ATATTTACGAATCAGCGATTTTGCCCATTTTGAGCCCTATTTTTGGCTGATACCATTGTTCCAGTCAACCAAACTCATAGCTGTTTCTTTAAAACTCCATTTATTCTATCAACTGAGTACAAAAAACTGCCCACTTACTGATTTCAGTTACCCAATAAAGTGGCCAGAAATTGGCAGTTTGGCCAATTTCACAAAAATTTAAAAATATGCCAATTTCAAAATAGGGTCCAGAATGAACAATGCAGACATTCCTGGCTGTAAAATAACATTTTCTTTGTTCATCAGTCACGTCTCCAGGCCCTTCTGATATTACTCTTGCTTTCTATTTTGAATTTTTATTCAAACAGAAAATAGAAGATTTACTGTTATGCAGACTAGTGCAATATTGTAATAATTGTGTAAATAATGTCAGCCCATTCATGACTGCATATTAGAATGGCTAGTTGGACATTTATTGGACAATGATATCATTTGTTTACTCTTGAACATTGGCAAAAATCAAACATTTCCCCTACTTTGAGCTCCATTTCAAGGTCCTTTTCATAGTAAAACCAACCAAATTACCTCCATTTCTATAACATGTTTTCCATTCTATCAACTGTGGCTACAAAAATATAACCATAAAAACTATACGAAAATACACCTCAAAGTTGACATTTTAATCCAAAAACACAGTCGGAGTTTTTTTTTTCTCATTATGCACTGCTTGCTGCAGGATTTTTTTATATTGTGCACACTGGCCACACAGACCCATTCTCTCACATGTGGGCCTACCAGCTTTCTCCTGCTTGATTTGAAGCCGCTAGAATTTTTGAGTATATATACGTCAAACACATTGGCTCATAAGACGTATATATACAACCGAAACAGCAAACAAAGCCCTTCTAAATTCCATCAATGTAACAACATTCATCTTTGCAAACATACAGGCTCTAAAGCCATCAACAAACAAAAAAAACTTACATCAAGGGACTTCTCACGGAGTCAGATGCATTGTTTGCGGGTTTCACAGAGATCCACATAAAGGATCATTTTGACAATGAAATATGGATCCCAGGTTATAACTTATTCAGATGTGACAGACAAAATAGGCAACAAGGGAGGGTAAACCTGTATGTCACAGAGTTGCTTATTTCCTCAGAACTACTAAACACCTCAAATGATGTAGTTGAAGTTTTGGCGGTGAAGATTGAAAACCAAAACCTTGTCATTGTGGTTGTATACAAGCCTCCAGATGCAACTTCCCAGCTTTTGAAAATTGACCACTGTCTGGAAAATCTCCCAACTCCTGCCCCAAACATCTTGCTACTGGGGGATTTCAACCTGAGACACCTAAAATGGAGGAGTGTAGCAAATAACGTTTTAGCAGAGCTCAACCCAGGAGGCAGCTTAAATGAAAATTCACACACACACGAGCTATTAAATCTCTGTGCCAAATTCATCTTAAACCAGCAAATATTAGATCCTACAAGACTAGAAAATACACTGGACCTCATCTTCACTACGTAATATAACCATAGCAAAGACAATACACTCAGATCACAATATAATAGGGGTACAGACATGTATGTGCAGGGCTTCTGAGTAGCAAAATGTGATCAGTTATGAGGGTACCTTCACAAAATTTGACTTCAGTAACAAAAATATACACTGGGAACAAGTCAGCCATGTCCAAAATGAAACAAACTGGGAAGATATCCTAATCAACATGGCTCTGAACCTTTGCCTATAAAATATTAACTCTGGCACTTGAGGTCTGCTCAAGGCATATTCTGTTAACAAAAAGAAAGAAGATGTAAACTAGAAAGAAAGAGACACTCCCTATACAGGCAAAGGTGAAGAGTCACAGAGCTGCTGAAATAGGTCATTATATCTGAAATACAAAGGGAGGCACTGGTCAGAGAAATAGCAAATATTGAACTTAAGTTTAAGGAATCTTACAGGGGACAAGAATCTCAGGAAGAACTTAAAGCCATAAATGAAACTGAAAGAAACCCAAAATAATTCTTCCCTTATGCCAAATCTAAGGCAAAAACAACATCCAGTATTGGACCCCTGCTTAGATGAGATGGGACCTACACGGATGACAGTAAAGAAATGAGTGAGATTCTGAAGTCCAAATGTGCCTTGGTGTTCATTGAGCCATTAACCAGACTCAGGGTCGACAATCTAAGCTAATTTTTTATGACCGAGACTCAAAATTTGGTCATTTCAAAAATCTCTGACACTCTCCTAACACCACAAGACTTCAAAAAGGCAGTTAATGACATGCCCATGCACTATACCCCAGGCCCAGACTCATGGAACTCCATGTTCATCAAGAACTGCAAGAAGCCCCTGTCATGTGTCTTCAGCATTCTGTGGAGAGGGAGCATGGACGCAGGAGTCATCCCAGTCACTAAAAACAACGGACATGGCCCCACTCCACAAAGGTGGCAGTAAAGCAATTGCAAAGAACTTCAGACCGATAGTGCGAACATCCCATATCATAAAAATCTTTGAAAGGGTTCTAAGAAGCAAGATTGCCAACCACCTAGATACCCATCAGTTACACAACCCAGGGCAACACAGGTTTAGAGCAGGTCACTCCTGCATGTCCCAGCTACTGGACCACTATGACGAGATCTGTATGCTGTAGAGGATAAACAAAATGCAGTGTTGTATACACAGACTTTGCTAAAGCCTTTGACAAATGTGACCTGGTGTAATAGCACACAAAATGCATAAAAAAGGAATAACAAGAAAAGTTGGTAGATGGATCTATAACTTCTTAACAAATAGAACACAAAAAGTAATAGTGAACAGAGTAAAGTCTGATGTGGCTACAATGAAAAGCTGTGTTCCACAAGGCACAGTACTCACTCCCATCCTGTTTCTCATCCTCATATCTGACATAGACAAAGATGACACCTGAATTGCCATGACAGTGTCCTCCATCGAAGACACTGCAAGACACCAAACAGACAACAACCAAATCTTTAAATGGGCTGCAGAAAACAATATAGAGTTCAGTGAAAGAAATTTCAAATACTCAGATGTGGAAAACTTGAGGAAATTAAAATTTTATCAGGGCATAGAGCAAATTCTAACCACACAATAGAGCAAAAAACTGATGTACAAGACCTGGGAGTGATAATGTGAGAGGATCTCACCTTCAAAGACCACAACAATGTATCTATCTCATCCACTAGGAAAATGATGGGATGAATAACGAGAAACTTCAAAACTAGTTACACCAAGCCCATGATGATTCTTTTCAAATTGCTTGTTCTCTCTAGGCTGGAATACTGCTGTACACTAACTGGCCCCTTCAAGGCAGGTGAAATTATTGAACTGGAGAATGTGCAGAGAATTTTCACAGCACACACAAGTATGATAAAGCACCTAGATTACTGGGAATGGTAGAAGTCCCTTGATCTGTATTCCCTGGAATGCCGGCAAGAAAGATACATGATAATATACACATGGAAAATCCTTGAGGGATTAGTACCAAACCTACATACGAAAATCAATCCCTGCGAAAGCAAAAGACTTCACAGGAGATGCAACATTCCCCCAATGAAAAGCAGGGGTGCCATGAATGCACAAAAAGACAACACATTAAGTGTCAGGGGCCCAAGACTGTTCAACTGCCTCCCAGCATATATCAGGGAGATTACCAGTAGACCCGTTTGTTTTCAAGGAGGCGCTGGACAGACACCTAAACTCAGTACCTGATTGGCTGGGCTGTGGTTTGCACGTTGGTTTATGTGTGGCCAGCAGTAACAGCCTGCTTGATCAGACCCTGATCCACCATGAGGCCTGGTCTCAGGCCGGGCTGCTGGGGCCTTGACCCCCGAAACCCTCTCCAGGAAAACTCCAGATAGGGTCCGCCTGGAGTTTGGTCCATGACCAGACCTCAAGGTGGGTATTAGAAGCTAAAACCTTGGGTAGCTTTGAAGAGAGATTGTACAATTGAGTGAGAGGGGCTGGGTTTGATCAGTACCTGAGGTATTTAAGGAAATTCTTGGGTGACTTTTGGAAAAGATTGGACAAATAGTTGGATGTGAATGGCTGGTTTTGAGAAGGACCTGCCTGCTATGGGCCAGTAGGCATACTGTGGTGTTCCTCTATTCTTATGTTCTTATTGCAAAACTTAACCATATCACATACAGGAACCTCTTCTTTAAGGCTAGTCTATAAAAGTAAAGATTTTATTTCTTTGTAAAGATTTCAACATGTAATTACAATTTTGGGTTGCTAAGTACAAAGAAAGTCAGTATCATGCTGGGGCATCTCGGGCAGACTGATCCTAGTACATAATAACTACTTAAATCTAGACAAGATAATAGTGGTTAACTTTAATGGTTCAAGCAGTAATATTTCATGGATTGACAGATGTTTAATAGACTAGAAGTCATATAACATAATATAATAACTGATTAGGATTTGTTTTGGTTGGTTTAGTTAGTATTGAGAGATGAGATGATTTTTAAGCAAAGTCCTAAATTTATAAGTAGTCCGGGGATCCTTTACGGGTTCAGGTAGTGAATTCCAGATCTTTGGGCCCTTTATGTGCATTGCATTTTTGCACAAAGTGAGACTGACACGAGGGATGTTGAAGAGTGTCTTATGCCTTGTATTATGACTGTGTGTTCCGTTGTAGCTATCAAGGAGAAGTTTAAGTGGAGGGTTTATATTGGAGTTTAATGTTCTCTATATGTAGTAGGCACAATAATATGAGTGTATGTCTCATATATTTAGCAAGTTCAGGCTTTTGAAAAGTGGTGGAGTGTGCTGTCTAGCACAGGAGCTGTAATCATCTGCACAGCAACTTTTGGTTGGTTATTAAAGGTTTAAGGTGGTTATCTGTGGTTGATCCCCAGGCACAAATACCATAGGTTAGGTAAGGATATATTAAGGAGTGGTATAGGGTAAGGAGTGTCGTTTGGGGTACATAGTATCGTATCTTGGAAAGGGTACCTACTTAATTAGAAATTTTCTTGGATATATGTCAAGGAGAAGACCTAGAAATTTACCCTCAGTGTGTTTTGAAATAAGGGAACCATTTATCGATATATTAAGTTGGATATTTAAGGCTCTGTTTCCAAACAGCATGAGGTATGTTTTGTCTATGTTGAGAGTGAGTCTGTTGGTCATCATCCAAGTATATATTTTTAACAGCTCGTTGTTTACAGTGTTTCTCAGTATAGCTGGGTTTGAGTGGGAGTAGACATAAGTAGTGTCATCTGCGAATAGAACTGGTTTAAGGAGTTTGGATGCATTGAGATCATTAATGTAGATGAGAAAGAGCAATGGGCCTATAACACTACCCTGGGGCACTCTGACAGCTACAGGCTGGATAGTGAAGTTGACTCCATGTGCATGTACATACTGGTGTCTATCATTAAGATAAGATTTTAGGAAATTGAGGGAATGTCCTCCGATGCCGTAATGACTTATTTTTAGGTGCAGGAAATTGTGGTCCACTGTATCAGATGCTTTCCATAGGTCAATGAAGAGCCCCAGAGGATATTCATTTTTATTGAGGGCTGTATACAGTGGACCCTCAGGTAACGATTTTAATCCATTCCAAAGAGCTTGTTCTTAACCAATTTTATCGTTATCTGATTTAATTTTCCCCGTAAGAAATAATGGAAATCCAATTTATCTGTTCCAGAATCCCAAAAGTATTAAAAAAATTTTTTTTTTCAAATGAAATATACATTTTCCTACACAGAAAACAATGAGACATGAAGAATAAATACTTGAAGAATAAATGACACTTAACTTTATTGAAGATTTATTGATGAGTGATGAGATGGGAGGAGGGGAGATGATGGAGGTATATTATTGTTTGGAAGGGGAATCCCCTTCCATGAGGACTTTAGGTAGCAAGTCCTTTTCCTCCAGAGTAATGTAGATCCTGTTTGGCATTTTCTTCCAAAACAGGCCTGTTTCGTCACAATTGAACACTTGTTGGGGTTTTAATTTTTTTGCCTCTTATGTACCCCTTAAAATCCTGCACATATTTTTCAGAACTGGCAGCCTCACCATGCTTTATCACACTGTGTATGCTACTACGATTCTTAAATCTCTCAAACCAACCTTTGCTGGCCTTAAATTCACTAACATCAACACTAGTTCCAGGCATTTTCTTAATGAGATCCGCATGCAACTGCCTTGCCTTTTCACATATGATTGACTGTGAAACACTATCTCCTGATACAGGCCCTTCATCACAAATCCGGCATCATTGGGACCTGTAGTGTGCCGGATTACAGAGTGGTTAGGTTAGAACACACTTGACTTACACAAAGTTCATTGAACATCAGCAAAAATAGAACATTTCCGCTACTTTGAGCTCAATCTCAAGGTACTTTTCATCATGAAGGCAATCAAAATCATGTCTATTTCTGTAATATATCTTCCATTCTATCAAATGAATCCAAAAAAATGAGAATACAACCATAAAAACCATACAAAAATATACTGCAAAGAGGCGGCTAATGGCCGTATTTTCTATTTTTGTTGTATGTTAAGAAGCATCTTTCCATCATACATTGCCCAAGTTTCAATGAGATAGCCCAACAAACAACCGAGAAAAAAAAAATATTTACCAAAAATCATATATGGCAAGCCCAAGCCAGGTACTGGGAATAAGTCACTTTGTCTGACTTTTTTGGGTTATCCTAGGTTCTCTATACATACACTACTATGTATGATAATCTATGTAACTGTATTTGTGTATACCTGAATAAACTTATTTACTTCTAGTCTGTCAACTGAGTACAAGAAACCGCCCATTCACTTTTTTCTACTACCCAATAAAGTGGTCAGAAATTGGCAATTTGGCCGATTTCACACAAATTTCAACAGACGCCAATTTCAAAATAGGGTCCAGAATAAACAATGCAGACATTCCTGGCACTAAAATAACATTTTCTCTGTTCATTAGTCACAGCTCCAGGCCCCTCTTATATTACTCTTGCTTACCATTTGGAATTTTTATTCACAAAAAAATAGAAGATTTACTGTTATGCAGACTGCTGCATTGTTGTAATAATTGTATAAATAATGTCAACCCATTCTTGAGTCCGTACTAGAATTTGGACTGGCAGGCGGACAGGTATTGGACGGTGACGTCATTTGTTTACTCTTGAGCTTCACTAAAGAATAGAACATTTTCGCTACTGTGAGCGCAATTTCAAGGTACTTTTCATCATGAAAGCAATCAAAATCATATCTATTTCTGTAATACATCTTTCATTCTATCAAATGAGACTGAAAAAATGAGAATATAACCATAACAACCATACAAAAATATACCGCTAAGCGGCCGCTAATGGCTGAGAAGTGAACTCCGCTATTTATGGTCTGATTTCTTTCATTTTTGGTGTACATTAAGAAGTATCTTTCCATCATACATTACCCAAGTTTGAATAAGATAACCCAACAAATAACTGATATTATTTCATTCCAGAGGTCTGTTCAGATGCCATTATAGACCGAATTTGTTCCCATAAGGAATATTGTGAATTAGATTAGTTCGTTTCAGACCCCCAAAAATACACGTACAAAAGCACTTACAAAAATACACTTACATAATTGGTCGAGTTGGGAGCTGATCGTAAGGCTGGGGTCCACTGTAATAATAATAATAATAATATAATAATAATAATAATAATAATAATAATAATAATAATAATATGTAATAATAATAATAATAATAATAATAATAATAATAATAATAATAATAATAATAATAATAATAATAATATCTTTATTTAAAACACATACATTGAAGCATATATGTGAACAGTATTTAGATAAAGGTAGGGAAGTTTTTATTGCATTTATGGATTTAGAAAAGGCATATGATAGAGTGGATAGGGGAGCAATGTGGCAGATGTTGCAAGTATATGGAATAGGTGGTAAGTTACTAAATGCTGTAAAGAGTTTTTATGAGGATAGTGAGACTCAGGTTAGGGTGTGTAGAAGAGAAGGAGACTATTTCCCAGTAAAAGTAGGTCTTAGACAGGGATGTGTAATATCACCATGGTTGTTTAATATATTTATAGATGGGGTTGTAAAAGAAGTAAATGCTAGGGTGTTCGGGAGAGGGGTGGGATTAAATTATGGGGAATCAAATACAAAATGGGAATTGACACAGTTATTTTTTGCTGATGATACTGTGCTTATGGGAGATTCTAAAGAAAAATTGCAAAGGTTAGTGGATGAGTTTGGGAGTGTGTGTAAAGGTAGAAACTTGAAAGTGAACATAGAAAAGAGTAAGGTGATGAGGGTATCAAATGATTTAGATAAAGAAAAATTGGATATCAAATTGGGGAGGAGGAGTATGGAAGAAGTGAATGTTTTCAGATACAGTGGACCCTCAACCAGCGATATTAATCCGTTCCTGAGAGCTCATCGTTAGTCAAAATTATCGTTTGTCAAGTTAATTTTCCCCATAAGAAATAATGGAAATCAAATTAATCCGTGCAAGACACCCTAAAGTATTGAAAAAAAAAAAATTTACCACATGAAATATTAATTTTAATACACATAAACTGAAGATTACATGCACAGTTACATGACACTTACCTTTATTGAAGATCTGGTGATGATTGATGGGATGGGAGGAGGGGAGAGGTGTTAGTGTTTAGAAGGGGAATCCCCTTCCATTAGCACTTGAGGCAGCAAGTCTTTTTCTGGGGTTACTTCCCTTGTTCTTTTAATGCCACTAGGACCAGCTTCAGAGTCACTGGACTTCTGTCGCACAACATATCTGTCCATAGATACCTGTACCTCTCGTTCCTTTATGACTTTCCTAAAGTGGTTCACAACATTGTCAGTGTACAGGTTGCCAACACGGCTTGCAGTATCTGTGTCAGGGTGATTTTCATCAAAAAAGGTTTGCACTTCAAGCCACTTTGCACACATTTCCTTTATCTTAGAAGTAGGCAACTTCTTCAATTTCTCTTTCCCCTCCTCCGAAGCAGTTTCCTCAGGTCTGCCCTCTTGCTGTTCAAGATGATCTAGCAGCTCATCAGTGGTTAGTTCTTCACTGTCCTCCACCACCAACTCTTCCACATCCTCCCCACTAACCTCGAACCCCAAGGACTTCCCCAATGCCACAATGGATTCCTCAACTGGCATAGGATTCTCAGGGTTAGCCTCAAACCCTTCAAAATCCCTTTTGTCTACACATTCTGGCCACAGTTTTTTCCAAGCAGAGTTCAATGTCCTCTTAGTCACTTCCTCCCAAGCCTTACCTATAATGTTTACACAATTGAGGATGGTAAAATGATCTCTCCAAAACTCTCTTAGAGTCAATTGAGTTTCTGAGGTCACTACAAAGCACCTTTCAAACATAGCTTTTGTGTACAGTTTCTTGAAGTTGGAAATAACCTGCTGGTCCATGGGCTGCAGGAGAGGAGTTGTATTAGGAGGCAAAAACTTCACCTTAATGAAGCTCATGTCCCTAGAAAGTCACTCTGCCAAGTCTGAAGGATGACCAGGAGCATTGTCTAATACCAGGAGGCACTTAAGGTCTAATTTCTTTTCAATTAGGGGCAAATGCATGGTGTAACCAGTCATAGAAAAAGTCCCTAGTGGCCCATGCCTTACTGTTTGCCCTCCACAGCACACAAATTAGCCTTGAGGACATTGTTTTTCCTGAACACTCTGGGAGTTTCAGAGTGATACACCAATAAAGGCTTCACTTTGCAATCACCACTAGCATTGGCACACATCAACAGAGTAAGCCTGTCTTTAATAGGCTTATGTCCTGGGAGTGCCTTTTCCTCCTGAGTAATGTACGTCCTGCTTGGCATTTTCTTCCAAAACAGGCCTGTTTCGTCACAATTAAACACTTGTTCAGGTTTCAGTCCTTCACTGTCTATGTACTCCTTGAATTCCTGCACATATTTTTCAGCCGCTTTGTGGTCCGAACTGGCAGCCTCACCATGCCTTATCACACTATGAATGCCACTATGCTTCTTAAATCTCTCAAACCAACCTTTGCTGGCCTTAAATTCACTCACGTCACTAGTTGCTGGCATTT
Organism: Cherax quadricarinatus; assembly: GCF_038502225.1. NCBI lineage: Eukaryota > Metazoa > Arthropoda > Malacostraca > Decapoda > Parastacidae > Cherax > Cherax quadricarinatus. The sequence goes on along the minus strand of NC_091372.1, from coordinate 15,225,352 downwards.
TTTTAATTAAATCGTCATGCAACTTCCTAGCCTTTTCACATATGATCGCTTGAGAGATGCTGTCTCCTGCTATCTGTTTCTCGTTTATCCACACCAGTAACAGTCTCTCAACATCTTCTATCACTTGCGATCTCAGTTTCAAAAACATAGTTGCACCTTTGGCAAGAACAGCTTCCTTGATTGCCGTTTTCTTGCCCACAATAGTAGCGATGGTTGATTGGGGTTTATTATACAACCTGACCAGCTCAGAGACACACACTCCACTTTCATACTTAGCAATGATCTCTTTCATCATCTCCATAGTAATTCTCACCCTTTTTGCTGTAGGGTTGGCACTAGAAGCTTTCTTGGGGCCCATGGTGACTTATTTTGCAGGTGCAATCACTACAAAGGCTGTGATAATATGAAATATTCCAGTTGTTGTATGTTTGGAAGCGACCATGGTGGCTGGCTGGCTTGTAAACACTGGCACCCAAGGGACAAGTGAGGTGCGCTCAGGTCAAAGTGGATGCATATGATATGGAACAAATAACGCTGGTCGGGTTTTTAAGCGCTAGTTGAGGCAAAATTTTTGCGTTAAAATGTATCGCTAGTCAGATTTATCGTTAATCAATGCCATCGCTGGTCGCGGGTCCACTGTACTTGGGAGTTGACGTGTCGGCGGATGGATTTATGAAGGATGAGGTTAATCATAGAATTGATGAAGGAAAAAAGGTGAGTGGTGCATTGAGGTACAGTGGTCCCTCAATAATCGTCCGGCCTGAAAGTCGTCCATTTCGGAAATAGTCCTGTTTTTTCATCAAAATATTGGCTTGCAAATGGTCCGGTAACTCGCTAATAGTCCTAATAGTCCTTCGTCTCGGCCGCGTACTCACGCTCTGAGCTGCCTCGGCCTTTCCTTCCCAGCCAGTGTGCCATTGTTTACCAGTGAGTGATGGTCCCCTCACATGCTCCTACAAAATATTTCATAATATTCCATTGATTTTAGTGCTTGCAAGTGCTAAATAAGCTACCATGGCTCCAAATAAAGCTTCTAGAGCCAGCCCTTTGGTAAAGAATGTGAGAAACACATAATTTATGAAAAAAGTTTGTAGAAAAATACAAAGATGGTGGTGGTAGAGTGGAAGCAGTTGTGATAGTGGTTGATGAACATAAGAAAGGAGGATCACTGCAGCAGGCCTGTTGGCCCATACTCGGCAGGTCCTTTACAATTCATCCCACTAACGAAACATTTTCCCAACCCAGTCCTCAATGCTACCCAAGAAATAAGCTCTGATAACTCTATCCACTCATTTGCAAGTCCCAAATGAGAGTTGTTGGAGTTATATAAGGCTACAAAAACCACCGCTGACTCAGCTGCTGCTTCACCACCATTATGGACGGCTTACGCTCAGTGGCCCTTATATACCCAACAACAACACGACACCTCTCGTGACATACATAATGACTTATTTTATTCATTCTAGAGTATATTCCATGTTTCTATGTTATTAATATTGTTTATTATGTCATATTAGTTGAATTGTGATAGATAAATAAGCCATAGAGTTGATATTAGTGTCATATTCTCCAACAATAAACTTGCCATCCCTCCCTCACACAAACAAATAACCAATAAGAACATAACAATGGAACAACACTGCAGGTCTACTAGCCCATACAAGGCAGGTCCTTATCAATATGACCTCCACCCAAAGCTACCCAAGAATTTACTCCCGTACCCAATGACACAAATCAAACTCAGCTCCTCCAACTCGTATATTTGTCCAATCTCTTCTTAAAGCTACCCAAGGTCCTAGCCTCGATCACCCTACTGGTAAGTGTGATGTTAAATAAGAACTTAAGAAAGTAGGAACACTGGAACAGGCCTGCTGGCCCATACTAGGCCGGTCCTTCACAAATCCAACCCACTAACAGAACAAATGCTACCCAAGCAATAAACTCAGGCGCAAGTCCGACTCAAATCCAACCCCTTTCACTCGTGTATTTATCCAACCTAAATTTGAAACTACCCAATGTTTTAGCTTCGATCACCCTACTAGGCAGACCGTTCCACTCATCAACTACCCCTATTACCAATGTTCATTTATACATTTTATTAGTGCCCTAGAGTCCTTATGGAGGGGGATTCCCCTTCCAAATAACCTCTGTTCCCTCTCTCCTCCTCCCTGTCTTCCATTCATCAAAAACAGCCTTCAATAAAGGTAACTGTCATGTTGAATGTTCATTCTTTTGTGCATGTAAATCTATCTTTTAGGTAAAAAAAAATTTTTTTTTGTTGATACTTCTGGGTGTCTGGAACGAATTAATTGGATTTACATTATTTCTTATGGGGAAAATTGATTCGAAAATCGTCCATTTCGATAATAGTCCCACTTCCAGGAACGGATTATGGACGATTATTGAGGGACCACTGTATATGTGGAGTCAAAAAACATTATCTATGGAGGCAAAGAAGGGAATGTATGAAAGTATAGTAGTACCAACACTCTTATATGGGCGTGAAGCTTGCGTTGTGAATGCAGCAGCGAGGAGACAGTTGGAGGCAGTGGAGATGTCCTGTCTAAGGGCAATGTGTGGTGTAAATATTATGTAGAAAATTCGGAGTGTGGAAATTAGGAGAAGGTGTGGAGTTAATAAAAGTATTAGTCAGAGGGCTAAAGAGGGTTTGTTTAGGTGGTTTGGTCATTTAGAGAGAAAGGATCAAAGTAGAATGACATGGAGAGCATTTAAATCTGTAGGAGAAGGAAGGACGGGTAGGGGTCATCCTCGAAAAGGTTGGAAGGAAGGGGTAAGGGAGGTTTTGTGGGCGAGGGGCTTGGACTTCCAGCAGGCGTGCATGAGAGTGTTCGATAGGAGTGAATGGAGACGAATGGTATTTGGGACTTGACGATCTGTTGGAGTGTGAGCAGGGTAATATTTAGTGAAGGGATTCAGGGAAACCGGTTATTTTTATATAGCCGGACTTGAGTCCTGGAAATGGGAAGTACAATGCCTGCACTTTAAAGGAGGGGTTTTGGGATATTAGCAGTTTGGAGGGATATTTTGTTTATCATTATACATATATGCTTCTAAACTGTTGTGTTCTGAGCACCTCTGCAAAAACAGTGATTATGTGTGAGTGAGGTGAAAGTGTTGAATGATGAAAGTATTTTCTTTTTGGTGATTTTCTTTCTTTTTGGGGATTTTCTTTCTTTTTGGGGATTTTCTTTCTTTTTGGGTCACCCTGCCTCAGTGGGAGATGGTAGACTTGTTGAACAAAAAAAATGTACAAAGTATACAGGCCTAACTGACATCAGTGACATACTACTATATAGAAAGCTGCTTGTTATGCAGAGTATTTCGAGCAAATTTGGTCAGTGTCCCAAGGTAACACCCACACAAGTCCACTAACACCCAGGTACCCATTTACTGATGGGTGAACATAGACAGCAGGTGTAAAGAAACATGCCTAATGTTTCTACCCTGGCTGGGAATCGAATTATTTATTTTTTATTATCACACTGGCCGATTCCCACCAAGGCAGGGTGGCCCGAAAAAGAAAAACTTTCACCATCATTCACTCTATCACTGTCTTGCCAGAAGGGTGCTTTACACTACAGTTTTTAAACTGCAACATTAACACCCCTCCTTCAGAGTGCAGGCACTGTACTTCCCATCTCCAGGACTCAAGTCCGGCCTGCCGGTTTCCCTGAATCCCTTCATAAATGTTACTTTGCTCACACTCCAACAGCACGTCAAGTATTAAAAACCATTTGTCTCCATTCACTCCTATCAAACACGCTCACGCATGCCTGCTGGAAGTCCAAGCCCCTCGCACACAAAACCTCCTTTACCCCCTCCCTCCAACCCTTCCTAGGCCGTCCCCTACCCCGCCTTCCTTCCACTACAGACTGATACACTCTTGAAGTCATTCTGTTTCACTCCATTCTCTCTACATGTCCGAACCACCTCAACAACCCTTCCTCAGCCCTCTGGACAACAGTTTTGGTAATCCCGCACCTCCTCCTAACTTCCAAACTACGAATTCTCTGCATTATATTCACACCACACATTGCCTTCAGACATGACATCTCCACTGCCTCCAGCCTTCTCCTCGCTGCAACATTCATCACCCACGCTTCACACCCATATAAGAGCGTTGGTAAAACTATACTCTCATACATTCCCCTCTTTGCCTCCAAGGACAAAGTTCTTTGTCTCCACAGACTCCTAAGTGCACCACTCACTCTTTTTCCCTCATCAATTCTATGATTCACCTCATCTTTCATAGACCCATCCGCTGACACGTCCACTCCCAAATATCTGAATACGTTCACCTCCTCCATACTCTCTCCCTCCAATCTGATATTCAATCTTTCATCACCTAATCTTTTTGTTATCCTCATAACCTTACTCTTTCCTGTATTCACCTTTAATTTTCTTCTTTTGCACACCCTACCAAATTCATCCACCAATCTCTGCAGCTTCTCTTCAGAATCTCCCAAGAGCACAGTGTCATCAGCAAAGAGCAGCTGTGACAACTCCCACTTTGTGATTCTTTATCTTTTAACTCCACGCCTCTTGCCAAGACCCTCGCATTTACTTCTCTTACAACCCCATCTATAAATATATTAAACAACCACGGTGACATCACACATCCTTGTCTAAGGCCTACTTTTACTGGGAAAAAATTTCCCTCTTTCCTACATACTCTAACTTGAGCCTCACTATCCTCGTAAAAACTCTTCACTGCTTTCAGTAACCTACCTCCTACACCATACACTTGCAACATCTGCCACATTGCCCCCCTATCCACCCTGTCATACGCCTTTTCCAAATCCATAAATGCCACAAAAACCTCTCTAGCCTTATCTAAATACTGTTCACTTATATGTTTCACTGTAAACACCTGGTCCACACACCCCCTACCTTTCCTAAAGCCTCCTTGTTCATCTGCTATCCTATTCTCCGTTTTACTCTTAATTCTTTCAATTATAACTCTACCATACACTTTACCAGGTACACTCAACAGACTTTTTTTTTTTTTTTTGTTTTTATCACACTGGCCGATTCCCACCAAGGCAGGGTGGCCCGAAAAAGAAAAACTTTCACCATCATTCACTCCATCACTGTCTTGCCAGAAGGGTGCTTTACACTACAGTTTTTAAACTGCAACATTAACACCCCTCCTTCAGAGTGCAGGCACTGTACTTCCCATCTCCAGGACTCAAGTCCGGCCTGCCGGTTTCCCTGAATCCCTTCATAAATGTTACTTTGCTCACACTCCAACAGCACGTCAAGTATTAAAAACCATTTGTCTCCATTCACTCCTATCAAACATGCTCACGCATGCCTGCTGGAAGTCCAAGCCCCTCGCACACAAAACCTCCTTTACCCCCTCCCTCCAACCCTTCCTAGGCCGACCCCTACCCCGCCTTCCTTCCACTACAGACTGATACACTCTTGAAGTCATTCTGTTTCGCTCCATTCTCTCTACATGTCTGAACCACCTCAGCAACCCTTCCTCAGCCCTCTGGACAAGAGTTTTGGTAATCCCGCACCTCCTCCTAACTTCCAAACTACGAATTCTCTGCATTATATTCACACCACACATTGCCCTCAAACATGACATCTCCACTGCCTCCAGCCTTCTCCTCGCTGCAACATTCATCACCCACGCTTCACACCCATATAAGAGCGTTGGTAAAACTATACTCTCATACAGACTTATCCCCCTATAATTTTTGCACTCTCTTTTATCCCCTTTGCCTTTATACAAAGGAACTATGCATGCTCTCTGCCAATCCCTAGGTACCTTACCCTCTTCCATACATTTATTAAATAATTGCACCAACCACTCCAAAACTATATCCCCACCTGCTTTTAACATTTCTATCTTTATCCCATCAATCCCGGCTGCCTTACCCCCTTTCATTTTACCTACTGCCTCACGAACTTTCCCCACACTCACAACTGGCTCTTCCTCACTCCTACAAGATGTTATTCCTCCTTGCCCTATACACGAAATCACAGCTTCCCTATCTTCATCAACATTTAACAATTCCTCAAAATATTCCCTCCATCTTCCCAATACCTCTAACTCTCCATTTAATAACTCTCCTCTCCTATTTTTAACTGACAAATCCATTTGTTCTCTAGGCTTTCTTAATTTGTTAATCTCACTCCAAAACTTTTTCTTATTTTCAACAAAATTTGTTGATAACATCTCACCCACTCTCTCATATGCTCTCTTTTTACATTGCTTCACCACTCTCTTAACCTCTCTCTTTTTCTCCATATACTCTTCCCTCCTTGCATCACTTCTACTTTGTAAAAACTTCTCATATGCTAACTTTTTCTCCCTTACTACTCTCTTTACATCATCATTCCACCAATCACTCCTCTTCCCTCCTGCACCCACTTTCCTGTAACCACAAACTTCTGCTGAACACTCTAACACTACATTTTTAAACCTACCCCATACCTCTTCGACCCCATTGCCTATGCTCTCATTAGCCCATCTATCCTCCAATAGCTGTTTATATCTTACCCTAACTGCCTCCTCTTTTAATTTATAAACCTTCACCTCTCTCTTCCCTGATGCTTCTATTCTCCTTGTATCCCATCTACCTTTTACTCTCAGTGTAGCTACAACTAGAAAGTGATCTGATATATCTGTGGCCCCTCTATAAACATGTACATCCTGAAGTCTACTCAACAGTCTTTTATCTACCAATACATAATCCAACAAACTACTGTCATTTCGCCCTACATCATATCGTGTATACTTATTTATCCTCTTTTTCTTAAAATATGTATTACCTATAACTAAACCCCTTTCTATACAAAGTTCAATCAAAGGGCTCCCATTATCATTTACACCTGGCACCCCAAACTTACCTACCACACCCTCTCTAAAAGTTTCTCCTACTTTAGCATTCAGGTCCCCTATCACAATTACTCTCTCACTTGGTTCAAAGGCTCCTATACATTCACTTAACATCTCCCAAAATCTCTCTCTCTCCTCTGCATTCCTCTCTTCTCCAGGTGCATACACGCTTATTATGACCCACTTCTCGCATCCAACCTTTACTTTAATCCACATAATTCTTGAATTTACACATTCATATTCTCTTTTCTCCTTCCATAACTGATCATTTAACATTACTGCTACCCCTTCCTTTGCTCTAACTCTCTCAGATACTCCAGATTTAATCCCATTTATTTCCCCCCACTGAAACTCTCCTACCCCCTTCAGCTTTGTTTCGCTTAGAGCCAGGACATCCAACTTCTTTTCATTCATAACATCAGCAATCATCTGTTTCTTGTCATCCGCACTACATCCACGCACATTTAAGCATCCCAGTTTTATAAAGTTTTTCTTCTTCTCTTTTTTAGTAAATGTATACAGGAGAAGGGGTTACTAGCCCATTGCTCCCGGCATTTTAGTCACCTCATACGACACGCATGGCTTACGGAGGAAAGATTCTTTTCCACTTCCCCATGGACAATAGAAGAAATAAAAAAGAACAAGAGCTATTTAGAAAAAGGAGAAAAACCTAGATGTATGTATATATATATATATGCATGTGCGTGTCTGTGAAGTGTGACCAAAGTGTAAGTAGGAGTAGCAAGATATCCCTGTTATCTAGCGTGTTTATGAGACAGAAAAAGAAACCAGCAATCCTACCATCATGCAAAACAGTTACAGGTTTCTGTTTCACAGTCATCTGGCAGGACGGTAGTACTTCCCTGGGTGGTTGCTGTCTACCAACCTACTCGAATATTTACCAAAAATCATATAAGGCTAACCCAAGCCAGGTACTAGAAATAAGCCACATTGACTTTTTTGGGTTATCCTAGGTTCTCTACACATATGCTGCTATGTGTGATAATCTATATAGAGAAAATAGCTTTTTTGTTTCAGGTTTATGGTGCAGTACAAGTGTATATCACAGTTAGCCCTGTACTATACTTTGTTTTCTCTAATTTTTGTATACAGTGGTCCCTCGTTTTTCGTAGTTAATCCATTCCTGGAGCTGCTACTATTAACGAAATCTACGATTTGCGAATCAATTTTCCCCATAAGAAATAATGTAAATACAATTAATCCGTTCCTGACACCCAGAAGTATTAAAACAAACAAATTTTTTACATGAAATATACATGTAGTACATAAATAATACAATGGGAAATGATGAATGAAACATTAACAGCATAACACTTACCTTTATTGGAGATTCTTCTTAGTGTATGGAAGACTGGAGGAGGAGAGAGATTGGATTGTTTATAGTTTGGAAGGGGAATCCCCTTCCAGCAACACCTCAGGTACCAATTGCTTTTCTGGGGTTGCTTCTCTTTTCTGTTTCTTAATGCCACTAGGACCACCTTGAGAGTCACTGGAGTCCTGTCTTGCAAAATAACTGTCCAGAGAGCTCTGTTTTTGGCGTCTCTTTAAAACTTCCGTAAAATGGGCCAAGACTTTGTCACTGTACATGTTGCCAACATGGCTTGCAACAACCTTGTCAGGGTGATGTTTCTCCATAAAGCTTTCCATCTTACCCCACATAGCAAAAATCTCTTTAATTTCTGAAGAAGGCACCATCTTCCATCTCTCTTCCTCCTCCTCTGCAGCAAGATTCTGAGCTGCAATCTGTTGCTGTTCCTGCTGAAGCTTTTGCAGCTCCTCAGTGGTGAGCTCTTCGTTGTGGTCTTCCACCAATTCTTCCACATCCTCCAAACTCACATCCAACCCCATGGAACTCCCCAGTGCCACAATTGATTTTACAACAGACATAGGCTCATCAGGGTCAGTCCCCAAACCCTTCAAAATCCCTCTTGTCGACACAATCTGGCCACAATTTTCTCCAGGCAGAGTTCAAAGTCCTGGTAGTTATTCCCTCCCAAGGCATACCTATAAGGGTTATGCAATGGAGGATGCTGAAGTGTTCTCTCCAAAATTCCCTTAGGGTCAAGTGAGTGTCTGTGGTCACAGTCAAGCACCTGTGAAACATTGCTTTGGTGTAGAGTTTTTTAAAGTTTGCAATAACCTGCTGGTCCATGGGCTGGAGGAGAGGAGTGGTATTCAGGGGCAAGAACTTTACTGTGATGAACCCAAACTCCTCGAAAATTAGGTCATCCAAGTTTGGAGGATGAGCAGGTGCATTGTCCATTACTAGCAGGCACTTGAGATCCAATTTCTTTTCCAGGAGTTAATTCTTCACACTAGGGCCAAACACTTCATTGAACTACTCGACGAAAATTTCCCTCGTGACCATGCCTTACTATTAGATTTCCAAAACACACAATTTACTCTTCATAACATTGTTTTTCCTGAACACTCTGGGATTTTCAGAATGGTACACTAGTAATGGCTTCACTTTGAAATCCCCACTAGCATTAGCACAGAACATTAGCGTCAGCCTGTCTTTCATAGGCTTGTGTCCTGGCATTGCCTTTTCCTCCTGTGTAATGAAGGTCCTCTTTGGCATTTTCTTCCAAAAGAGGCCTGTTTCGTCACAATTAAACACTTGTTCAGGTTTCAGTACTTCAGCCTCTATGTACTCCTGGAATTCATGCGCATATTTTTCAGCCGCCTTGTGGTCCGAACTGGCAGCCTCATCATGCCTTACCACACTGTGTATGCCAGTAAGGTTCTTAAATCTCTCAAACCAGCCTTTGCTGGCCTTAAATTCACTCACATCACCACTATTTTCAGGCAATTTCTTTACCAGATTGTTGTGCAACTGCCTAGCCTTTTCACAAATAATCGAAGTCATAAGAGTATCTCCTGCTAATTGTTTCTCATTTATCCACACCAGTAATAACTTCTCAACCTCTTCGAGTACTGGTGATCTCATTTTTGTCAGCATAATTACCCCCTTTGCAACAACAGCATCCTTGATTTCCTTTTTCTTGGCCACTATGGAACATATGGTTGTGTAGGGTTTCTTATACATCCTGGCCAGTTCGGCCGCACTTGTACCACTTTCATATTGTTCAATGATTTTTTCTTAAATTTAATCATATTTCTCACCTTCTTTACCACAGGCTTGGCACTAGGAGCTTTCTTTGGAGCCATGGTAGCTTATTTAGTACAAATGGAATATTATGAAATATTTCGCTGGAGCACGTGAAGGGACCTTCGCTCACTGGTAAACAATGCCAGACTGGCTGCCGCCCCGGCTCACGCCGTGGGTATGCATCCCAGAAGAACTACTACTCGTGAGTCAACCTGTGAAAAGCGAGTCCATGTTTATACGAAAATACCCCTATGATTTCTGAAATCTATGATTGCCGGGAACTACGAAAAGCGAGGGACCACTGTATTTGTATATTGGTATTTATATACCATATCCTCTTCATACCTCCATTGAACTGCTCAGTGTTATGCCAAATATTATTTATTCTGGAGTATTTAACATGCTTTATGTTATTTATATTGTTTATTATGTCATATTAGATCAATTGTGATAGGCAAATAAGCTGTAGTGTTGATATTAGCGTAATAATAAAGCATATTCTCCTGCATCATGAGACTGAGCTCATGGCAACCGACAGTGGCTTCAAAGCCACCTTATCTTTAATGGATAATGTTAATGCCCAGGGTTTATTACCTGGACCTCAGCAATGTGAGTCGCTATTCTTACCTCTGGGAAACGGTGAAAGTAGCGGCTCTCATTGCTGAGGTCCAGGGAACAAACCCTGGGCATTAACATAACATAACATTTAATGGATAATGTACTGTGTCAGTGCTATACATAATGAGAAGCATTTCTTTTATTCATTGGAACCATGGCTAGGGCTAAAAGTAAGCAGGTTATAACAATAAATGGAGAAAAAGAAATGTTGCATCTTCTGCAGAGTCTTTTACTTTCATTGGGAGTGATTTTCATGTGTAAGTTTGGTACTACTCTCTCTCTAGGATTTTCCAAGTGTATATTATCATGTATCTCTCGCCTGCATTCCAGGGAATACAAATCAAGGGCCTTCAACCATTTCCAGTAAATTAGATAATAATAATAATAATATCTTTATTTACTACAAGTACATGTACAAGGTATACAGTCCTAGCTGACAACAGTGACATACTACTATATAGAAAGTCCCTTGTTATGCTCAGCATTTCGGGCAAATTAGGTCAGTGTCCCAGGATGCGTCCCACACCAGTCGACTAACACCCAGGTACCCATTTTACTGATGGGGAACATAGACAACAGGTGGAAAGAAACACGTCCAATGTTTCTACTCTGGCTGGCTGGGAATCGAACCCAGGCCCTCGCCGTGTGAAGCGAGAGCGTTAACCACCAGGCCACCAGAGCCCCAGATGCCTTATCGTACTTACGTGTGCCGTGAAAATTCTTTGTACACTCTTCAGGTCAGCAATTTCACCTGCCTTGAAAGGGGCCATTAGTGTACAGCAGTATTCTAGCCTAGAGAGAACAAGCGATTTGAAGAGAATCGTCATGGGCCTGGCGTCCCTAGTTTTGAAGGTTCTCATTATCCATCATATCGTTTTCCTAGCAGATGTGGTAGATACATTGTTGTGGTCTTTGAAGGTGAGATCCTATGACATTATCATTCCCAGGTCCTTCACATTACTTTTTTGCTCTATTGTATGGTTAGAATTTGTCGTATACCCTGATGCATTTTTAATTACCTCAAGTTTTTCATATCTGAGTACATAGAACTTTCTCTTCATTGAACTTCATATTGTTTTGAGTGGACCATTTGAAGATTTGGTTAATGCCTGCTTGGAGTATTGCTGCCCTGAGTTATATAATTGATGGGTATCTAGGTGGTTGGCAATCTTGCTTCTTAGAACCCTTTCAAAGATTTTTATGATATGGGACGTTAGTGCTATCGGTCTGTAGTTCTTTGCAATTGCTTTACTGCCACCTTTGTAGAGTGGGGCTATGTCTGTTGTTTTTAGTGACTGTGGGATGACCCCTGTGCCCATGCTCCTTCTCCATAGAATGATGAAGGCACACAACACGGCTTCTTGCAGTTCTTGATGAACAAGGAGTTCCACGAGTCTAGGCCTGGGGCAGAGTGCTTGGGCATGCCACTGATTGTCTTTTCAAAGTCTTGTGGTGTTAGGATAATATCCAAGATTTTTGAGATGACCAAATTTTGGGTCTCATTCATGAAGAATTCATTTGGATTGTCAGCCCTTAGTCTGGGCAGTGGCTCGCTGAACACTGAGTCATATTGGGACTTTAGTATCTCACTCATTTCTTGTCTGCCATCTGTGTATGTCCAATCTTGCCTAACCAGGGGCACAATACTGGATGTTGTTTTTCCTTAGATTTGACATAAGAGAAGAAGCATTTTGGTTTTTTTTTCAGTTTCCTTTATGGCTTTTAGTTCTTCCTGCAGTTCTTGTGTCCTGTAAGATTCCTTGAGCTTAAGTTCGATATTTGCAATTTCATTGACCAGTGCCCCCCTTCACATTTCAGATACATTGGCCCCTCTCAGCAGCTCTGTGACTCTTCTCCTTCATCTGTATAGGGAGAATCTCTCTGTTTCTAGTTTACAACTTCTCTCTCTTTTTCTTAATGGAATGTGCCATGAGCAGATCTCAAGAACCACAAAGTCTATTTTTTCTAGGCAAAGGTTTGAATCCATGTTTTTTAGGATATCTTTCCAGCTTGTTTCATTTAGGACATGGTTAACTTGTTCCCATTGTATGTTTTTGTAACTGAAATTTAATTTTGTGAAGACACACTCATGACTGATCACATTTTGTTGGTCAGGATCTCTATGCATACATGTGTGTACCTCTATTATGTTGTGATCTGAGTGTATTGTCTTTGATATGGTTATATTACGTATCAGATCATTGTTGTTAGTGAAGATGAAGTCCAGTGTGTTTTCTAGTCTTGTAGGCTCGAATATTTGCTGGTTTAAAGTGAATTTGGTGCAGAGATTTAATAGTTCATGCGTGTGTGAATTTTCATCTGTGCTACCTCCTGGGATGATCTCTGCTAAAATATTATTTGCTACACTTCTCCATTTTAGGTGTCTCAGGTTGAAATCTCCTAGTAACAAGATGTTTGGGGTAGGAGCTGGGAGATTTTCCAGACAGTGGTCAGTTTTCAAAAGCTGCTCCTGGAATTACTGGGAAGTTGCATCTGGAGGCTTGTATACAACCACAGTGACAAGGTTTTTGTTTTCAATCTTTACTGCCAAAACTTCACCTACATCATTTGAGATGTTCAGTAGTTCTGAGCAAATGAGCGACTCTGTGACGTACAGGGCAACCCTCCCCCCCTTGTTGCCTGTTTAGTCTGTCACATCTGAATAGGTTATAACCTGGGATCCATATTTCGTTGTCAAAATTATCCTCTATGTGGGTCTCTGTGAGTGCTGCAAACATTGCAGTCCCTTGATGTAAGGAATTTTGTTTGTTGATGGCTTTAGACTCTGTATGTGTGCTGGCTCTAATATTTGTTGTTCTGGAGTGGAGGCCAATGTCTGTGCCTCTGCTCCAGAAGTGTTTTCAGTTGGTGTAAGATTACTGTCATTTCTTGCCAGTCTTTTTTCCTTCCTGGCCCTAAAAAACTTCTTTCTCTGGAGGGGTTATGGCACTCCTCTTTTGTTTCCCATAGTCTGGCTGGTCTTTGCCTTCTTGTCCCCTTTACATAATGTGCCTGGCAGTATGCATTATAGCATTTTCTTTCATGGACGGGGAGTTGCACCCTCCTATTGTCATGTGGGTGTGGCATTTTTTGGGATGGTCAAAGGTGCATGTTCCCACCTGTTTTACCAGATATACCATGCCTGCAGATACCTAAGGCATAGCTCAAGAAATCGTAATGACACGATTGCAAATAAACCATACCCCCGGCCGGGATTGAACCCGCGGTCATAGAGTCTCAAAACTCCAGCCCGTCGCGTTAGCCACTAGACCAGCTAGCCACAATAAGATTCATCCAACTAGGTATATTTCTACACCATAGGAAGGTTAGCACAGGCACCTCTGTGACCACAAATGCAAGTTTTTACAGACGAATCTCCAGCTAGCGTGGCCGTGACGAACTCTAGCTCAAGTCCCTTCACTGCCGTCAACATGACTCAAGAAATCGTAATGACACGATTGCAAATAAACCATACCCCCGGCCGGGATTGAACCCGCGGTCATAGAGTCTCAAAACTCCAGCCCGTCGCGTTAGCCACTAGACCAGCTAGCCACAATAAGATTCATCCAACTAGGTATATTTCTACACCATAGGAAGGTTAGCACAGGCACCTCTGTGACCACAAATGCAAGTTTTTACAGACAAATCTCCAGCTAGCGTGGCCGTGAATCTTATTGTGGCTAGCTGGTCTAGTGGCTAACGCGACGGGCTGGAGTTTTGAGACTCTATGACCGCTGGTTCAATCCCGGCCGGGGGTATGGTTTATTTGCAATCGTGTCATTACGATTTCTTGAGTCATGTTGACGGCAGTGAAGGGACTTGAGCTAGAGTTCGTCACGGCCACGCTAGCTGGAGATTCGTCTGTAAAAACTTGCATTTGTGGTCACAGAGGTGCCTGTGCTAACCTTCCTATGGTGTAGAAATATACCTAGTTGGATGAATCTTATTGTGGCTAGCTGGTCTAGTGGCTAACGCGACGGGCTGGAGTTTTGAGACTCTATGACCGCGGGTTCAATCCCGGCCGGGGGTATGATTTATTTGCAATCGTGTCATTACAATTTCTTGAGTCATGTTGACGGCAGTGAAGGGACTTGAGCTAGAGTTCGTCACGGCCACGCTAGCTGGAGATTCGTCTGTAAAAACTTGCATTTGTGGTCACAGAGGTGCCTGTGCTAACCTTCCTATGGTGTAGAAATATACCTAGTCGGATGAATCTTATTGTGGCTAGCTGGTCTAGTGGCTAACGCGACGGGCTGGAGTTTTGAGACTCTATGACCGCGGGTTAAATCCCGGCCGGGGGTATGGTTTACCTAAGGCATAGAATTTGCATAGATTGGAATTTTGTTTGCTAGAATTTTTTGTAGCTGTGTTCACTGCTAGTGCATTTTTTCTATTTCCCCTCTACCTGCCACTCCTGTATGGACATCAGCGCTTCCACCAGGTTTTGCTGGTAATGTGTCTACACTATTCCCTGAGGCATCATCCCCTTTTATTCCATCTCCAGCAGTATCGCTGTTATGTACCTCTGTAAATTGAATAGCATTGTCATTGCCTGTTTCATCACCAGGGCCACTATCTCCTTTTGATGCACTGTCCTCCAGGACAGCAGTAGCACCCTCAGGAGCACTGTCTTCCAAAACAGTCCTGTCCAACCCACCCATTTTATTTTCCCAGCTGTCATGCCATGCTGATGTGTATTTCAAGAAGGATCTTTTATTGGTGTTCTTGTCTTTTAATATAGATGTAATTTCCTCATACAGGTGTATCTCAATTTGGCAGACCCAAAAATATTTCTCTGATTTTTTATCAGACGTGGTCGCTGGTTTAAAATTATTGCACAATCCATGGGATCATTTACCACAGAGATTGCAAGCAATCCAGGCATGATTTTGTCTGTTACCCTTTTTGCAGACTACACAGATTTTCGTGGTGGTGGTCATTTGCAACACTTTACAACTCTTCTAACTAGCTGGTCTATAACTACTAGAAGTATTTAGTTGTCTTTAACAGTTTTTCCGGTTTGGCCTGGTGAAGATACCTGTCCAGTTTCCTCTTGAAGACTTCTACACTTGTTCCAGCAGTATTTTTGGTTACATGTTGAAACAGTCTTGATCCTCACATGTCGATACAGCAACACACAATATCCACTATCCAGCAGTTGAAACTTGCATTTGTATAATAGCATCATTAGTACTTTTTTTTGGTCTAAACCCAAACTGGCAGGGGTTAAGTATGTTGTTGGATATAAGGTTGGAGTAAAGTCGTTTGTGTATTATTTTTTCGAATATTTTACAAAGTAAGGGCAAGTTTGATATAGGTCTATAGTTGTTCAGTTCAGTTGGATCACCTCCCTTGAGGGTCGGAGTAACCCTTGCTGTCTTGAGTATGGATGGGAAGGTTGAGGACCCTGCAGACTCTAAGTTGATATAACCTAGAATAACCATTTAAAGTTGAACATTGCCACATTTATGCCTCTATTTCTGATGAGTGATCATTTTTTAACCAATTTCAGCACACCATAGCTCCTCAAGGGACTTTTCTTGATGCTGGTGAGGGGCTCTTGATCTAGGGAATTGGATCTGTGCTCCAATTCCCTGAATGTCTGAATGCCTGAATGTCTTCCATCCTCTCTCCTTCCCACAGTGCTGTATGATGCCTATGGGTTTAGTGCTCCTCATGATAATAATCAGCACAGGATAAAATCGTAAGTTTTGATGAGAGTTTGCTCATTTTAGTCTTACTTGATTCATAAAAAAAATACTTTTTCACTGCAAAGAAAAAAAAGGAAAAAAATATTTTTTTTTTTTCAAAATCTTAACCCCAAACAAGGTTTCGAGGTTCTGACCAGAACTTTGGTAAGAGGGGAGGGGGAAAGAAGGATGGGTAAGGATGGAATTTGGGAAAGGTTGGGGAGGGAGGATGGGTAGGTGGGGTTATAAAAGGGTAGTGGCCTATCCACTACCACTATCCACTACCCACACAGGAATTTTAATGTGTGTGTGTGCCAGAGTTAAGGGGTTAAGAACATCAGAGTGGAGGAACACTCCAACAGGCCTACTGGCCCATGCAGTTATCAAAGCCACCCATGTATTCCTCTAACCTTTTCCCAATACTACCCAAGAGAAAACTTGACAAGTATCAGACATTCCCAGGTTTTTAATGCCCTCCTGTGTACATAAGAGAAATTACCAACAAATTTCTGGCTGTCTTCAAACCAGTTCCTGACCAATTTGCCTGTGGTTCATACATTGGACTGCATGCAGCTGGCAGTAACAGCCTGGTTGATCAGGACTTGAACCACCAGGCAGCCTGACTGAGGGCATTGATCCCTGAAAACATCATCCAGGTATGGTACTTTAACTTGACAGATTTCTCCTCCATTGAGAGGAATAGAACACTAACATGAAATCTGTGAATGGGTTCATAAGACAATTTACATGGGGATGCATTTCAGAGTTATGAGGATAGTGCTTTAATTCCACAGCTTTCTCTTCCATTGAGAGGGATATTTTGACATACAAGAGGTCCCCATTTCTATGACTCTTAGGTTCCTGATCCTGTACGGTAAGCAAAAATCACCGGTGAGTGGAAAAGAGCGATTTTTTCAATGTCAAATACATGTATAATAACATGTTTACACTATCAAATATTAAGCGCTCAGTACAGCTAGGCATAAAAAAAAAGGATAAAAAAGTAAAATAAATACACACTACATACAATACTTACTTGAACCCTTTGACTGTTTACGTCGTATATATACATCTTACGCGCCACTGTTTCTGACGTATTTATACACATAAATTCTAGCGGCTTCAAATCAAGCAGGAGAAAGCTAGTAGACCCACATGTGAGAGAATGGGTCTATGTGGTCAGTGTGCACCACATAAAAAAAAATCCTGCAACACACAGTGCATAATGAAACAAAAAAAAATGACCGTTTTTTTGGATTAAAACGCTGACTTTGAGGTGTATTTTCGTATAGTATTTATCGTTGTATTCTCGTTTTCATGGTCTCAGGAGATAAAATGGAAAACATATTACAGAAATAGAGATGATTTTCATTACTTTCACGATGAAAACGACCTTGAAATTGAGCTCAAAGTAGCGGAAATGTTCGATTTTTACCAATGTTCAGGAGTAAACAATACACGTCCAATACACGTCAACTGGGGAGTCTAATATTCTTTCACTAGTGCACTGATATTATTTATACCATTTTCACAATAATGCAGTAGTCTGCATAACAGTAAATTTTGTATTTTTTTGTATGAATAAAAAATCAAAATAGAAAGCAATAGTAATATAAGAGGGGCCTAGAGACGTGACTAATGAACATAGGATATGTTATTTTAGTGCCAAGAATGTCTACATTGTTTATTCTGGACCCTATTTTGAAATTGGCATCTTTTTTAATTTGCATGAAATTGGCCAAATTGCCAATTTCTGACCACTTTATTGGGTAGTTCAAATTGGTAAATGGGCAGTTTCTTGTACTCAACTGATAGAGAAAATGGAGTTCTAAAGAAATAGCTATGAGTTTGGTCAACTGGAACAGCAGAATTGGCCAAAAACAGGGCTCAAAGTTGGCGAAATCGCCGATGTGTATATGTCGCCGAGACCGCTAACTTTGTGGGAGCGTAATTCCGTGAGTTTTCGAGCAAATTTTGTACTTTTGGTATCATTACCATTGGGAAAAGATTCTCTATCATTTCATAAGAAAAAATAATTTTTTTTTTCCAAAACTTTTGCGACATAGAATGACAATTTCAGAAAGGGGCTTGCAACTGTCAAAGGGTTAAAATATGAAGCTGGTTGCGGTTCCCTTACACAAGCATACATAAGGGGAATTACCAATGGCCCCTGGCTGTCTTCAAGAAGGCACTGGACAGGCACGTAAAGTCATTACCTGACCAGCCGGGCTGTGGTTCATATGTCAGTTTGTGTATGGCCAGTAGTAACAGCCTGGTTGATCAGACTCTGATCCACCACGAGGCCTGGTCTCAGACCGAGCCGTGCAGGCATTGACCCCTGAAACCCTCTCCAGGTAAACTCCAGGTAAACAACTGTTGTTTGAAAATGGCAGAAAAGCAGTAAAAGCACTGAGCATGATGAACAATGACTCATTTGAAAGCCAATGAAAATGTGGAACACCAAAAAGAGGATGCTGTATGTACACATTTCAGATTTACGAGGAAGGCGCTTTAACCCCAGCCTTGGACGCCCTCACCCTAGGCTCGAGTATTGAGGTGAGCCTTCCAGAGGGAACCTTCTCACATGAAAAGTTGACAGCAGCCACCATCACGGCTACGGACCTCTGCCTTCTGGGCGCTGGGACTGGCATCACGCCCTTGATCAGGGTGATGCTGGTGGCACTCAGGAATGATAGGTAAAGTGATGAGAGATGTTATTATGCATTGTTTGCCACATGATGCACACTGGTTTAGAGCATACCTGTAAC
This sequence comes from Cherax quadricarinatus, assembly GCF_038502225.1. Lineage (NCBI taxonomy): Eukaryota > Metazoa > Arthropoda > Malacostraca > Decapoda > Parastacidae > Cherax > Cherax quadricarinatus. Next base: position 15,206,272 of record NC_091372.1, on the reverse strand, counting down.
CTCTGATAGTGACGGGTTACAGATATGTACAGATACACGTGACCTGTCATGTGTGTGAATATAGTATAATAATAATAAAAAAATTTATTTTATTATTATTATTACTATTACTATTATTGTGTATTGTTCTAGTCACAGAATTGTACCTTTTTGTTCTTTACTTTTATTATATTATTATTATTATTATTATTATTATTATTACATTTAAGGGAAAGCTTTAAACCCACAGGTGCCATACAGCACCAAGAAGTGGGAGGTAATCAGTGTATGACTAATTCCTTGGATTAAGAGCTCTTTATCAAGGCACCACCTCATTTAGGTTTCCTTCCATAAAGCTTCCAAGAAATATACAACAGTGAAACATCCACCCAGAAGAAGCACTGGTGGTGAGGTATCTTCACCAGCAAGATAGAGAGAGAGAAAGAGAAAACCTCACTCTTGCACAGACAGAAAACAAATGGGCATTGTATTAATATAGTAAGTTTATTTAGGTATACACAAATACAGTTCCATAGATTATCACACAGAGCAGCCAGTGGCGTGTAAGGGGGGGGGGGCGAAGGGGCAGTGGCCCCGGGTATCCAAATGGGGGGCATCCAATTAGAGAGGGAAATATGATAGTGATTTGGGGCATACAATCAAGGAGTTGACCCTGGGCATCACCAGACCTCTGCACGCCACTGATAGCAGCATATGTATAGAGAACCTGGGATAACCCAAAAAGAGTCAGACAAAGTGACTTATTTCTATTGGAGTCTTTTTAATACCTTATTAGTATACTATAAAGGAGATAATATCTTATTATTATATCTCCTTTATAGTATAATAATAATTATTATTATACTGTAAAGGAGATAATATCTTATTTTTTATTATTTTTATTAACACACTGGCTGATTCCCACCAAGGCAGGGTGGCCCGAAAAAGAAAAACTTTCACCATCATTCACTCCATCACTGTCTTGCCAGAAGGGTGCTTTACACTACAGTTTTTAAACTGCAACATTAACACCCCTCCTTCAGAGTGCAGGCACTGTACTTCCCATCTCCAGGACTCAAGTCTGGCCTGCCGGTTTCCCTGAATCCCTTCATAAATGTTACTGTGCTCACACTCCAACAGCACGTCAAGTATTAAAAACCATTTGTCTCCATTCACTCCTATCAAACATGCTCACGCATGCCCGCTGGAAGTCCAAGCCCCTCGCACACAAAACCTCCTTTACCCCCTCCCTCCAACCTTTCCTAGGCCGACCCCTACCCCGCCTTCCTTCCACTACAGACTGATACACTCTTGAAGTCATTCTGTTTCGCTCCATTCTCTCTACATGTCTGAACCACCTCAACAACCCTTCCTCAGCCCTCTGGACAACAGTTTTGGTAATCCCGCACCTCCTCCTAACTTCCAAACTACGAATTCACACCACACATTGCCCTCAGACATGACATCTCCACTGCCTCCAGCCTTCTCCTCGCTGCAACATTCATCACCCATGCTTCACACCCATATAAGAGTGTTGGTAAAACTATACTCTCATACATTCCCCTCTTTGCCTCCAAGGACAAAGTTCTTTGTCTCCACAGACTCCTAAGTGCACCGCTCACCCTTTTCCCCTCATCAATTCTATGATTCACCTCATCTTTCATAGACCCATCCGCTGACACGTCCACTCCCAAATATCTGAATACATTAACTTCCTCCATACTTTCTCCCTCCAATCTGATATCCAATCTTTCATCACCTAATCTTTTTGTTATCCTCATAACCTTGCTCTTTCCTGTATTCACTTTTAATTTTCTTCTTTTGCATACCCTACCAAATTCATCCACCAACCTCTGCAACTTCTCTTCAGAATCTCCCAAGAGCACAGTGTCATCAGCAAAGAGCAACTGTGACAACTCCCACTTTATGTGTGATTCTTTATCTTTTAACTCCACACATCTTGCCAAGAGCCTCGCATTTACTTCTCTTACAACCCCATCTATAAATATATTAACCCTTTGACTGTCGAAGGGCCCAATCCTGAAGTTGCTCCTGGTGTCGCAAAATATTCGAAAAAAAAAAAATAATTTTTTCTTATGAAATGATAGAGAAACTTTTCCCGATTGTAAAGACACCAAAAAAACGAAATTTGATGGAAAACTGACGGAATTACGCTCTCGCGAAGTTAGCGACTTCGGCGATATTTAAAAATCGGCAATTTCGCCCACTTTGAGCCCTATTTTCGGCTAATTCCGTTATTCCAGTCAACCAAACTCATAACTATTTCTTCAGAACTCTATTTTTTCTATCGATTGAGCACAAGAAACTGCCCATTTACCGATTTCAACTACCCAATAACATGGTCAGAAATTTGCAATTTGGCCAATTTCACGAAAATTAAAAAATACGACAATTTCAAAATAAGGTCCAGAATGAACAACGCAGACATTCCTGGCTCTAAAATAAGATTTTCTTTGTTCATCAGTCATGTCTCCAGGTCCCTGTGATATTACTCTTGCTTTTTATTTTGAAATTTTATTCAAACAAAAAATAGAAGATTTACTGTTATGCAGACTACTGCAATACTGTAATAATTGTAAAAATTACATCAACCCATTCATGACTGCATATTAGAATGGCTATTTGGACATTTATTGGACAATGACATCATTTGTTTACTTTTGAACATCGGCAAAAATCAAACATTTCCTGTACTTTGTGCTCCATTTCCAGGTTCTTTTTATAGTAAAATTAATCAAAATCACCTCCATTTCTATAATATAGTTTCCATTCTATCAAATGAGACCATGAAAACGAGAATACAACCACAAATACTATACGAAAATAGACCACAAAGTCGGCATTTTAATTAAAAAAAACGGTCGGAGTTTTTTTTTTCTCATTATGCACTGCGTGCTCCAGGATTTTTTTTATGTGGTGCACACTGACCACACAGACCCATTCTCTCACATGTGGGCCTACTAGCTTTCTCCTGCCTGATTTGAAGCCGCTAGAATTTATGAGTATATATACGTCAAACACGGTACCTCACAAACGTATATATACGGCCGCGACAGTCAAAGGGTTAAACAACCACAGTGACATCACACATCCTTGTCTAATGCCTACTTTTACTGGGAAATAATCTCCCTCTTTCCTACATACTCTAACTTGAGCCTCACTATCCTTGTAAAAACTCTTCACTGCTTTCAGTAACCTACCTCCTACACCATACACCTGCAACATCTGCCACATCGCTCCCCTATCCACCCTGTCATATGCCTTTTCCAAATCCATAAATGCCATAAAAACATCTTTAGCCTTATCTAAATACTGTTCACTTATATGTTTCACTGTAAACACCTGGTCCACACACCCCCTACCTTTCCTAAAGCCTCCTTGTTCATCTGCTATCCTATTCTCCGTCTTACTCTTAATTCTTTCAATAATAACTCTACCATACACTCTACCAGGTATACTCAACAGACTTATCCCCCTATAATTTTTGCACTCTCTTTTGTCCCCTTTGCCTTTATACAAAGGAACTATGCATGCTCTCTGCCAATCCCTAGGTACCTTACCCTCTTCCATACATTTATTAAATAATTGCACCAACCACTCCAAAACTATATCCCCACCTGCTTTTAACATTTCTATCTTTATCCCATCAATCCCGGTTGCCTTACCCCCTTTCATTTTACCTACTGCCTCATGAACTTCCCCCACACTCACAACTGGCTCTTCCTCACTCCTACAAGATGTTATTCCTCCGTGCCCTATACACGAAATCACAGCTTCCCTATCTTCATCAACATTTAACAATTCCTCAAAATATTCCCTCCATCTTCCCAATACCTCTAACTCTCCTCTCCTATTTTTAACTGACAAATCCATTTGTTCTCTAGGCTTCCTTAACTTGTTTATCTCACTCCAAAACTTTTTCTTATTTTCAACAAAATTTATTGATAACATCTCACCCACTCTCTCATTTGCTCTCTTTTTACATTGCTTCACCACTCTCTTAACCTCTCTCTTTTTCTCCATATACTCTTCCCTCCTTGCATCACTTCTACTTTGTAAAAACTTCTCATATGCTAACTTTTTCTCCCTTACTACTCTCTTTACATCATCATTCCACCAATCACTCCTCTTCCCTCCCGCACCCACTTTCCTGTAACCACAAACTTCTGCTGAACACTCTAACACTACATTTTTAAACCTACCCCATACCTCTTCGACCCCATTGCCTATGCTCTCATTAGCCCATCTATCCTCCAATAGCTGTTTATATCTTACCCTAACTGCCTCCTCTTTTAGTTTATAAACCTTCACCTCTCTCTTCCCTGATGCTTCTATTCTCCTTGTATCCCATCTACCTTTTACTCTCAGTGTAGCTACAACTAAAAAGTGATCTGATATATCTGTGGCCCCTCTATAAACATGTACATCCTGAAGTCTACTCAACAGTCTTTTATCTACCAATACATAATCCAACAAACTACTGTCGTTTTGCCCTACATCATATCTTGTATACTTATTTATCCTCTTTTTAATAAAATATGTATTACCTATAACTAAACCCCTTTCTATACAAAGTTCAATCAAAGGGCTCCCATTAGGAATGAGGAAAAATGAGTTATTCATATTTACAAGTTGTGCTCTCTTTCCCTAGTACTATGATTGCTTTGGTTCCCAACCTTGACAAAATTGGCAGCAAGATATTCTGGACACTGTTTGTGAGCAATTTTATAAGCTTGATTTAATTTCAGTTGTTTTACTCTGTCTTCAACATTCATCATATCCAGTTGTTGTAATTCATCCTGGCCTACATGTTCTCCTGGTCCCAGCCCCAGGATGAATCTTGCCATTTTGTTTTGGGTGATTTATAGTCTATCTTTCAGTTTTTTGTCAATGCAGAGTACCATGAATTGGAAGTGTAGTCCATATGACATAGTATAAGAGTTAGACATAGGATCCTGCGAGCCTTAGCAGGTAGACACTGTGCTTGTCTGTAGAGGAACTTCAGTCTAAAAATAAATGGTATAAAATACCGACACAATGGAAAAAGCCCACTGTGTAGGCGAAACGTTGTCAATGAAGGATCACATTATACTGCATATGTGTTTATATTTCCAACTTCAGTCTGGCATTCGCTATCTTTACTACATTGTTCTCTATCAATTCTGACATGCTTGGGTCAAAGGGAATTCCCAGATATTTCACTGAGGAAACTGAAGTGATGGGTTCCCATTACACAAGACATTAAAATTATTTACCCTACTCAGTTTATGTTTTGTGTCAAAGAGTATGACTTCCGTTTTCCTGAGGTGTAATGATAGTTTGTCTACTAACCATTTGCTGCAGGACTCCAATTCCAGTGTTATTACATTAGCTATATCTTGTGGCCTTTTACCTGACACTAACAGAGTACTGTCATCTGCATACAGTAGGAGTTTGCACTTGACACTGATGGGCATGTCGTTTTTCATAACATAAGAATAATAAAGGACCCAGAATACTACCTTGGGGAACCCCAAATATTATCGGCAGAGGTTCTGATTCTGTTTTGTTGATTTTGACAATATGTTTCCTGTTGCTAAGATAGGACTTAAACCAGTCTATGGGACCTATACCATTAGCTTTAAGTTTCTTACATAATATAATATGGTTGACAGTATCGAAGACCTTTTGCAAGTCTAAGGCTACCATTCCTATGAGGTTCCTTATCAACATTTCAGTTCTCATGTAATCCATCAGATTAATTAGGAAGGTGTTGGTTGAGTAAGATCTCCTAAAGCCTGGTAGCTATGGAAAATGTTGTTGTAATTAAGATAATTAACTACTTGACAGTAGATACCACACTGAGTATACTAACAGGCCTATAGTGGCTGACATCATACTTACTATTTTTCTTGAAAATAGGAGTAACTCTGGCCTCCTTGAACCCCTCCAGGATGGTATTAGTGGTGAAGGACAAATTTATTATGTGAGCAATTGTGATTGGCAATTCAGAGGCACCATCTTTTAGGAACTTAGATTGGATGTTATCTGGGCTGGTGCTCTTACTAGTTGACAACTGTTTGGGGTTACTCCTTTATTGGTATAGTATGTTTTAAACTTATCAGAGTCTGTGTTAGAGGTATTTGATGCAGCTCGTAGTTTACTTACTAGTATTGATGCAACAGCTCTGTAGTGAATTAAAACAATTTGCCACTTTAGTCGTTTCGTGGCATTCCTCATTATTGATATTTAGTACTATGTTAGATCTTCAGTGGTACCTTGACTTACGAGTTTAATCCAGTCTGTGACCTAGCTCGTAACTCAATTTGCTCATATATCAAATCAGTTTTCCTCGCTGAAATTAATTGAAATGCCAATATTCCGTTCCAGCAGAATTCCTGGTCTCGGGAGGCAGGAGAAAATACAGTGGTACCTCGAGTTACAAACTTAATTCGCTCCAGAAGGCTGTTCGAGTGCCTATACCAAACGAATTTGTTCCCATAAGGAATGATGTAAATTAGATTAGTCCATTTCAGACCCCCAAAAATACACTTACAAAAGCACTTACAAAAATACCCTTAAATAATTGTTCGAGTTGGGAGCTGTTCAAAACTCGAGGTACCACTGTACAGTGGACCCCCACCTTACGAACGCATCGCGTTATGTTAAATCCGCCATACGAAGCATTTGAACGCAAAAATTTTGCCTCACCTCATGATAAAAAACTTGCCTTATGTGATTCGTCCAGGACACGTCCCACGTGTGGCCTCAGCTACCCCGTGGGTGCCAGTGTTTACAAGCCAGCCAGTGCGGTTGCATCCATGCATACATTCAGTACATTTCACCTTATCCCAATGGGCTCCAAGAAAGCTTCTAGTGCCAACCCTGTGGTAAAAAGGGTGAGAATTAGTATGGAAATTAAGAAAGATTTTGAAGGGTTTGGGGCTAACCCTGAGAAGCCTATGCCAGTTGTGGAATCCATTGTGCCTACTTCAAAGATTAAGGAAATGTGTGCAAAGTGGGTTGAAGTGCAAACCTTTATGGATGAAAATCACCCTAACACAGCTATTGCAAGCCGTGTTGGTGACTATTACAATGACAATGTTCTGACCCATTTTAGGCAAATCTTAAAGGAACGGGAAGTACCTCTATGGACAGATTTGTTGTGTGACAGAGGTCCAGTGACTCTCAAGCTGGTCCTAGTGGCATTAAAAGAAGAAGGGAAGTAACCCCGGAAAAGGACTTGCTACCTCAAGTCCTAATGGAAGGGGATTTCCCTTCTAAACACTAATTTCCATTCTCCCCCCTCCTCCCATCCCATCAATCATCACCAGATCTTCAATAAAGGTAAGTGTTATGTAATCTATTCTTAGTAGAATAGTAATTGTGTATGTCTTCTTCAGTTTGTGTGTATTAAAATTAATATTTCATGTGGTAAAAATTTTTTTTTTTCATGTTTTCGGGTGTCTTACACGGATTAATTTGATTTCCATTATTTCTTATGGGGAAAATTAATTCGCCTTACCATAATTTCGGCTTACGATGAGCTCTCAGGAACGGATTAATATCATAAGGTGGGGGTCCACTGTACTTCAATAAAATGCTCATATCAACTCTACGGCCTATTTATTTATCAAAATTGATCTAATATGACATGATAAACAAAATAAATAACATAGAAACATGATATATACTCTAGAATGAATAAAATATATCATTATGTGACAAGTGGTGGCAGCCTCACAGTGTTTGTGAGGCTAACTGCACTAGATCACTAGTTTCATAAGGTAAACACTGAAACAATGTATTTATAAATAAGAAATATTGTATAAAAATGTAATAAATTGGTTTTTATAAAGTGTATGTATTTACCTTGGAGAACAGATGTTGGCGGAGGTGGTGGGTAGAAAAGATAGGCAGAGTGGCGTATGCTGTCAGTGGCTCTATAAACCCCAACAACAACAAAGATAGCCAGAGGAGATTGGAGGAGTTTGTTTTGTTTTGTGCTTTTTCTATCGCTTAATCGCTTAACTTATTTGCTACACCCATAATGCTACACTTTATCGCTGAACTTGATTGCTACAATTTTTTTATTTTTTTTTTCACTTCATTGGAGGAGTTCGTTCTACTTTAGTATGGTACATATCATAGTAATACAGTGGGCCCCCGGTTAACGATATTTTTTCATTCCAGAAGTATGTTCAGGTGCCAGTACTGACTGAATTTGTTCCAATAAGGAATATTGTGAAGTAGATTAGTCCATTTGAGACCCCCAAACATACACGTACAAACGCACTTACATAAATACACTTACATAATTGGTCGCATTGGAAGGTGATCGTTAAGCGGGGGTCCACTGTACTTTGCTGGTACTGCCTCGCCAACTCCACTACCCGCACACCTCACTTGTGTTTTTCTATGATTTCATGCTTTAATTCAGTGGATATCCTCTTCTTCTTCTCAGCACTGTCCTTTGCGCTTAACTTTCTTAGGACCTATGGTTAGGAAAAAGAAATTTAGCAAAACACAAGCACAACACAAGAGAGATGCTTCCACGGCAAGGTAAACACATGCACTGCTGAGTGGATGTTGTGGCATTCACTGCGCCAACTAGTGGCAGCATATCTGAAGCTTGCTCATAACTTGGATTTTAGTTCGTAACTAAGAGCAAAATATCAACCAAGCGACGACTCGTAACTCAAAAAATTCGTAAGTTGGGGCACACGTAAGTCAAGGTTCCACTGTATCTATGGGTTTATGGCTCTACCCCAACTGTTTAAGTTGTTGCCAGAGCGTTCTGGGATTACTCTTGTACTCTTCGAATTTTGAGCACTAGTGCACTCTGTTCCTCACCCTTTGGAATTCATTTAGTGCTGCTATATCCTGTCTGTTTGCCTTAAATCGTTTTAGCAACTTGTCTCTGAATTTCTTATTATCTGTTATCTCAGTAGTCATCCAGAGTTCGCTTCTTCATTTAATCCTAACCTCTTTAACTGGTGCAGCATTATCAAGGATGGCAGTGAGCATTGTTTTGAATTTTTCCCAGACATCATTTACATCCATGCAACTTGTTATTGCTGTCCAGTCACAATTGTGTAGCCTATTTACCATTGTTTCTTTATTGTACTTTCTAGTTGACCTCATTTTTATTGTCCTGTGTAGGCCTATCCATTCCCTAGTGATTTTCCTGGTGCAGTAAATGATGAAATGATTACTAAGGCCTGTGGTAATGATGTCTGACTAACTAATGTTCTCAGCAGTTACAAAGTATGTGGTCAGTTAGGGTGGCTGAGAACTGTGTGATCCGAGTTGGTGTATTAACCCTTTGAGGGTCCGTCCTGTAGTTCTACGGTTTTGAAGCCAGGGTCCAAGCTGTAGTTCTACGCCATGAGCTCAGCTCACTCACATAAACTGTTATCATTAAATTTGGGCCTAGATATGAGAAAATGCATCTATGTGGTAAGCGTGCACCATATGAAACATATCCTGTAGCACGCAGTGCATAATGAGGAAAAAATGCAACTGTTTTTTGGACTAAAACAGCGACTTTGTGGTGTATTTTCATATGGTTTTTACTGTTGTATTCACAGTGTCTTGGTCTCATTTGATAGGATGGAAGATACATTACAGAAATAGAGATGAAACTGAGCATAAAGTAGCGGAAATGTTCGTTTTTGCCAATGCTCAAGAGTAAACAAATGATGTCACCCGTCCAATACACGTCAGCTGGTGGGTCTAATACAGTGGACCCCCGCCTTATGATCAGCTCCCAACTCGACCAATTATGCAAGTGTACTTTTGTAAGTGCTTTTGTACGTGTATTTTTGGGGGTCTGAAACGGACTAATCTAATTGACAATATTCCTTATGGGAACAAATTCAGTCTATAACGGCACCCGAACAGACCTCTGGAATGAAATAATATCATAAGGCGGGGGTCCACTGTATATGTTCACAAATGTGTTGATATTATTTGTACAATTATTGCAGTACTGCATAAGAGTAAATCTAATGTTTTTTGGTGTGAATAAAAATTCATTATGTGAATAAAAAGTCAAAATTGGATTCATCTGTAAAGCCGGGAAACGTAATTAATAAACAGAAGAAGTGTTTTTTAGTGCCAGAAATGCCTGCATTATTTATTCTGGACCCTATTTTGAAATTGGAATATTTTGAACTTTGTGTGAAATTGGCCAAATTACCAATATCTGATCACTTTATTGAGTAGTTCAAATAGTTGGTTGGGCAGTTTCTTGTGCTCAATTGATAAAATAGAAGTAATACTAGTGAAATAGCTAAGAATTTGGTCAACTGGAACAATATAATTTGCCTAATATGGGAATCAGTGTAGGCAAAATCGTTGATGCGTAAATATCCTTGATGCACCAAAATTCGCGATACTGTAATTTCATCATTTTTTCTTCAGATTTCATACTTTTGTTTTATTACCTTTAGAAAAAGATTCTCTACCATTTCATAAGAAAAAATAAAAAAAAAATTTTTTTTTGAAAATTCTTGATGGTCTGGACCCTGAAAGAGTTAATTAGTGGAGTGTAACTTTGTCAGTTAAAAACAGAGTAGGGGAGTTAGTAGATGGGGAGAGGGAGGTATTAGGTAGATGGCGAGAATATTTTGAGGAACTTTTAAATGTTGAGGAAGAAAGGGAGGCAGTAATTTCATGCACTGGTCAGGGAGGTATACCATCTTTTAGGAGTGAAGAAGAGCAGAATGTAAGTGTGGTGGAGGTACATGAGGCATTACGTAGAATGAAAGGGGGTAAAGCAGCTGGAACTGATGGGATCATGACAGAAATGTTAAAAGCAGGGGGGGATATAGTGTTGGAGTGGTTGGTACTTTTGTTTAATAAATGTATGAAAGAGGGGATTGGCGGAGAGCATGTATAGTCCCTTTATATAAAGGGAAAGGGGACAAAAGAGATTGTAAAAATTATAGAGGAATAAGTTTACTGAGTATACAAGGAAAAGTATACGGTAGGGTTATAATTGAAAGAATTAGAGGTAAGACAGAATGTAGAATTGCGGATGAGCAAGGAGGCTTCAGAGTGGGTAGGGGATGTGTAGATCAAGTGTTTACATTGAAGCATATATGTGAACAGTATTTAGATAAAGGTAGGGAAGTTTTTATTGCATTTATGGATTTAGAAAAGGCATATGATAGAGTGGATAGAGGAGCAATGTGGCAGATGTTGCAAGTATATGGAATAGGTGGTAAGTTACTAAATGCTGTAAAGAGGTTTTATGAGGATAGTGAGGCTCAGGTTAGGGTATGTAGAAGAGAGGGAGAATACTTCCCGGTAAAAGTAGGTCTTAGACAGGGATGTGTAATGTCACCATGGTTGTTTAATATATTTATAGATGGGGTTGTAAAAGAAGTAAATGCTAGGGTGTTCGGGAGAGGGGTGGGATTAAATTATGGGGAATCAAATTCAAAATGGGAATTGACACAGTTAATTTTTGCTGATGATACTGTGCTTATGGGAGATTCTAAAGAAAAATTGCAAAGGTTAGTGGATGAGTTTGAGAATGTGTGTAAAGGTAGAAAGTTGAAAGTGAACATAGAAAAGAGTAAGGTGATGAGGGTATCAAATGATTTAGATAAAGAAAAATTGGATATCAAATTGGGGAGGAGGAGTATGGAAGAAGTGAATGTTTTCAGATACTTGGGAGTTGAAGTGTCGGCAGATGGATTTATGAAGGATGAGGTTAATCATAGAATTGATGAGGGAAAAAAGGTGAGTGGTGCATTGAGGTATATATGGAGTCAAAAAACGTTATCTATGGAGGCAAAGAAGGGAATGTATGAAAGTATAGTAGTACCAACACTCTTATATGGATGTGAAGCTTGGGTGGTAAATGCAGCAGCGAGGAGACGGTTGGAGGCAGTGGAGATGTCCTGTCTAAGGGCAATGTGTGGTGTAAATATTATGCAGAAAATTCGGAGTGTGGAAATTAGGAGAAGGTGTGGAGTTAATAAAAGCATTAGTCAGAGGGCAGAAGAGGGGTTGTTGAGGTGGTTTGGTCATTTAGAGAGAATGGATCAAAGTAGAATCACATGGAAAGCATATAAATCTATAGGGGAAGGAAAGAGGGGTAGGGGTCGACCTCAAAAGGGTTGGAAAGAGGGGGTAAAGGAGGTTTTGTGGGTGAGGGGCTTGGACTTCCAGCAAGCGTGCATGAGCGTGTTAGATAGGAGTGAATGGAGACGAATGATACTTGGGACCTGACAATCTGTTGGAGTGTGAGCAGGGTAATATTTAGTGAAGGGATTCAGGGAAACCAGTTATTTTCATATAGTCGGACTTGAGTCCTGGAAATGGGAAGTACAATGCCTGCACTTTAAAGGAGGGGTTTGGGATATTGGCAGTTTGGAGGGATATGTTGTGTACATTTATACGTATATGCTTCTAAGCTGTTGTATTCTGAGCACCTCTGCAAAAGCAGTGATAATGTGTGAGTGTGGTGAAAGTGTTGAATGATGATGAAAGTATTTCCTTTTTGGGGATTTTCTTTCTTTTTTTGGGTCACCCTGCCTCGGTGGGAGACGACCGACTTGTTGGAAAAAAAAAAAAAACTTTTTAAACCTAGAATTTGGTTATACCTTTTACATAGCCCGTTATTTTGCTGTTGAAAACAGATATTGAAGTCTTCTAGTATTACTGTCTTGCAATTGTTATCAATTCCAGACAAGACTTTCGAAAAGTCTACTAAGAACTGGTCATGGGTGGGAGGGCAGTAACTAGTTCCTACTAAAATGGGTTTGGTCTTGGGAAGCAACACTTCAAACCATAGAATCTCCAGTTTATTGTCATTCAAATCAGGTCTTGGGTTGTGGGCTGTCATTTCTTATGTAGACACACACCACCACCTTTTCTATGCGTTTTATATTGTAACCTTCTATTTTGACCTCATTGTTAGTCACCATATCATCCAACCAGGATTCAGAGATACATATAACTGCTGCCTTAGTTCTGTTAGCTAGAATCCTAATCTCTGCCAGTTTTGGAAAAGTGATCTCTTGTTGATATGAATAAAGTGAAGGCCAGTTTTCATGAAATAGTCATAATCATCAGTACAGCAGGGCCCCACTTATACAGCAGGTTAGGTTCCGGGCTACTGTCAGAAACCAGACATTGCCGGGAAGCAGAACGCTATTTTTTCCACTTATAAATGACAGACAACAAGTTTACACTAACTTATTAAGTTAGTAATAGAACTAGGCATTAAAAATCACAATAAAAAGTAAAATACATACACAGTACATTCATTACTTACCTTAAAATATTTGTAGTCTTAATGTAGGATGAGGGGTGACTAGTACTTAATGTACAATATTTAACCCTTTGACTGTTTTGGTCGTATATATACGTCTTACGAGGTAACGTGTTTGACGTATATATACTCATAAATTCTAGTGGCTTCAAATCAAGCAGGAGAAAGCTGGTAGGCCCACATGTGAGAGAATGGGTCTGTGTGGTCAGTGTGTACCATATAAAAAAAATCCTGGAGCACGCAGTTTTTAATTAAAATGCAGACTTTGTGGTCTATTTTTGTATAGTATTTATGGTTGTACAGTGGACCCCCGGTTCGCGAAGTTACCGGTAACCGATAAATCCGGTATCCGAAGCGTTATATCGCCAAAAAATTGCCCCGGTTCCCATAACAAAACCCAGTACGCGATACGATTCATACGAGACGTGTCCACATGTGGCCTGAACTGCCCTGTATGTGCCAGTGTTTACAAGCCAGCCAGTGTGCTCGCATCTAAGGATACATTCAGTACATTCCATATTATCCATATTATCACTGTTTCTGGTGCTTGTTTCTGAAAAATAAGTCAACATGGGCCCTAAGAAAGCTTCTAGTGCCAACCCTTCGAAACCAAGGGTGCTAATGACTATTGAAATGAAGAAAGAGATAATTGCAAAGCATGAAAGTGGAGTGCGTGTGTCGGATTTGGCCAAGTTGTATAGTAAATCCCAATCAACCATCTCTACTATACTGAGCAGGAAAACGGCAATCAAGGAAACTGTTCTTGCAAAAGGTGCAACTGTGATTACAAAACAGCGATCACAAGTGTTAGAAAATGTTGAGAGACTGTTACTGGTGTGGATAAATGAAAAACAGATAGCAGGAGATAGCATCTCTCAAGTGATCATTTGTGAAAAGGCTAGGCAGTTGCATGAGGATTTAATTAGAAAAATGCCTGCAACTAGTGGTGATGTGAGTGAATTTAAGGCCAGCAAAGGTTGGTTTGAAAGATTTAAGAATTGTAGTGGCATACATAGTGTGATTAGGCATGGTGAGGCTGCCAGTTCAGACCAGAAAGCGGCTGAAAAATATGTGCATGAATTCAAGGAGTACATAGAGGCTGAAGTCCAGTGACTCTCAAGCTGGTCCTAGTGGCATTAAAAAAAGAAGGGAAGTAATCCCGGAAAAGGACTTGCTACCTCAAGTCCTAATGGAGGGGGATTCCCCTTCTAAAAATTAAAAACTTCGACACTCTCCCCTCCTCCCATCCCATCAATCATCATCAGATCTTCATTAAAGTAAGTGTCAATTATTCCATTGTGTTTATTCTGTTTTTATTATTGCAATTGTAATTATTCTATTGCATTAAACTTAATATTTCATGTGGTAAAAGTTTTTTTTTCATACTTTTGGGTGTCTTGCACGGATTAATTTGATTTCCATTATTTCTTATGGGGAAAATTGATTCGCTTTCCGATAATTTTGCTTTACGATGAGCTCTCAGGAACGGATTAATGATGTGAACCGGGGGTCCACTGTATTCTCCTTTTCTTGGCCTCATTTGATAGAATGGAAAACATATCATAGAAATAGAGGTGATTTTGATTGGTTTTACTATAAAAAGAACCTGGAAATGGAGCTCAAAGTAGGGGAAATGTTTGACAAATTATGTCATTGTCCAATAAATGTCCAACTAGCCATTCTAATATGCCGTCATGAATGGGTTGACATTATTTGCACAATTATTACAGTATTGCAGTATCTGCATAACAGTAATCTTCTATTTTTTGTTTGAATAAAAATTCAAAATAGAAAGCAAGAGTAATATCAGAAGGGCCTGGAGATGTGATTGATGAACAAAGAAAATGTTATTTTAGAGCCAGGAATTTCTGCATTGTTCATTCTGGACCTTATTTTGAAATTGTCATATTTTTTAATTTTTGTGAAATTGGCCAAATTGCAAATTTCTGACCACGTTATTGGGTAGTTGAAATCGGTAAATGGGCAGTTTCTTGTACTCAGTCGAAACAAAAAATGGAGTTCTAAGAAATAGCTATGAGTTAGGTCGACCGGAACAATGGAATTAGCCGAAAATAGGGCTCAAAGTGAGCGAAATCGCTGATTTGTAAATATCGCCTAGGTTGCTAACTTCGTGAGAGCGTAATTCCGTCAGTTTTCCATCAAAATTAGATTTTTTTTTGGTGTTATTACAATCGAGAAAAGATTCTCTATCATTTCATAAGAAAAAACTTTTTTTTTTTAAATTTTGCAACACCAGGAGACACCTCAGGATTGTGGGTTGCAACAGTCAGGGGTTAAAGCAGCCCAGAGAGATAAAACACACATACAGCACACTCATTATTTACCTTACAATATGTGTGGTCATTATGTAGGATGAGAGGTGAGTAGTATTTATTTGTAGGAAGTCATGTGTAGGTAGCCGGTAGATGTAGGTATATAGTCCGCCTGGACTACATACCTACACCTACCTACACAGCTAGTTACACGATATTTAATGCAGACCAGAGCCACATTATTGCCATCAACATAACATGTTTACTGAGTTTAATTGTTTCTAACATCTACCTTTAGATGCCATCATAAACAAAGGGAGAAGTAATGAATAATTCATGCAAAGAATTGTAAACAAAAGCATTATGTATTAAGGGGAGTGACTGGGCCAACACAGATTCATACACGTTTTCTCTGGTGTTGGACCAGAGAAAATGTAATGTTTTCCCTCCACCCGACAATCACCGCTCCATAGCATATAAACATAGCATGTTTATCTGCTATGTAACGTGTTTTTTTTATACAGTGGTCCCTCGTTTTTCATAGTTGATCCATTCCCGGAGCTGCTACTATTAACGAAATCTACGATTTGCGAATCAATTTTCCCCATAAGAAATAATGTAAATACAATTAATCAGTTCCTGACACCCAGAAGTATTAAAACAAAAAAATTTTTTACATGAAATATACATGTAGTACATAAATAATACAATGGGAAATGATGAATGAAACATTAACAGCATAACACTTACCTTTATTGGAGATTCTTCTTAGTGTATGGGAGACTGGAGGAGGAGAGAGTTTGGATTGTTTATAGTTTGGAAGGGGAATCCCCTTCCATCAACACCTCAGGTACCAATTGCTTTTCTGGGGTTGCTTCTCTTCTCTGTTTCTTAATGCCACTAGGACCACCTTGAGAGTCACTGGAGTCCTGTCTCGCAAAATAACTGTCCAGAGAGCTCTGTTTCTGGTGTCTCTTTAAAACTTCCTTAAAATGGGCCAAGACTTTGTCACTGTACATGTTGCCAACATGGCTTGCAACAACCTTGTCAGGGTGATGTTTCTCCATAAAGCTTTCCATCTTACCCCACATAGCAAAAATCTCTCTAATTTCTGAAGAAGGCACTATCTTCCATCTCTCTTCCTCCTCCTCTGCAGCAAGATTCTGAGTTGCAATCTGTTGCTGTTCCTGCTGAAGCTCTTGCAGCTCCTCAGTGGTGAGCTCTTTGTTGTGGTCTTCCACCAATTCTTCCACATCCTCCAAACTCACATCCAACCCCTTGGAACTCCCCAGTGCCACAATTGATTTTACAACAGACATAGGCTCATCAGGGTCAGTCCCAAACCCTTCAAAATCCCTCTTGTCGACACAATCTGGCCACAATTTTCTCCAGGCAGAGTTCGAAGTCCTGGTAGTCACTCCCTCCCAAGCCATACCTATAAGGGTTATGCAATGGAGGATGCTGAAGTGTTCTCTCCAAAATTCCCTTAGGGTCAAGTGAGTGTCTGTGGTCACAGTCAAGCACCTGTGAAACATTGCTTTGGTGTAGAGTTTTTTAAAGTTTGCAATGACCTGCTGGTCCATGGGTTGGAGGAGAGGAGTGGTATTTGGTGGCAAGAACTTTACTGTGATGAACCCAAACTCCTCGAAAATTAGGTCATCCAAGTTTGGAGGATGAGCAGGTGCATTGTCCATTACTAGCAGGCACTTGAGATCCAATTTCTTTTCCAGGAGGTAATTCTTCACACTAGGGCCAAACACTTCATTGAACCACTCGACGAAAATTTCCCTTGTGACCCATGCCTTGCTATTAGATTTCCAAAACACACACAATTTACTCTTCATAACATTGTTTTTCCTGAACACTCTGGGATTTTCAGAATGGTACACTAGTAATGGCTTCACTTTGAAATCCCCACTAGCATTAGCACAGAACATTAGCATCAGCCTGTCTTTCATAGGCTTGTGTCCTGGCATTGCCTTTTCCTCCTGTGTAATGAAGATCCTCTTTGGCATTTTCTTCCAAAATAGGCCTGTTTTGTCACAATTGAACACTTGTTCAGGTTTCAGTCCTTCAGCCTCTATGTACTCCTTGAATTCAATCACATATTTTTCAGCCTCCTTGTGGTCCGAACTGGCAGCCTCACCAAGCCTTACCACACTGTGTATGCCAGTGTGGTTCTTAAATCTCTCAAACCAACCTTTGCTGGTCTTAAATTCACTCACATCACCACTATTTTCAGGCAATTTCTTTACCAGATCGTTGTGCAACTGCCTAGCCTTTTCACAAATAATCGAAGTCATAAGAGTATCTCCTGCTAATTGTTTCTCATTTATCCACACCAATAATAACTTCTCAACTTCTTCGAGTACTGGTGATCTCATTTTTGTCAGCATAGTTACCCCCTTTGCAACAACAGCATCCTTGATTTCCTTTTTCTTGGCCATTATGGAACATATGGTTGTGATAGGTTTCTTATACATCCTGGCCAGTTCGACTGCACTTGTACCAGTTTCATATTGTTCAATGTTTTTCTTAAATTTAATCGTATTTCTCACCTTCTTTACCACAGGTTTGGCACTAGGAGCTTTCTTTGGAGCCATGGTAGTTTATTTAGTAGTACAGTGGACCCCCGCATAATGATATTAATCCGTTCATGAGAGCTCATTGTTATGCGAAATTATCGTTATGCGAATGAATTTTCCCCATAAGAAATAATGGAAATCAAATTAATCCGTGCAAGACACCCAAAAGTATGAAAAAAAAATTTTTACCACATGAAATATACATTTTCCTACAAGGATACATGCACAATAGTAGACTAGTACATGCACAGTATATATTGTGCATGTACTACTCTACTAAATGAAGAATAAATGACACTTACCTTTATTGAAGATGCAGCAATGACTGATGAGACACTGTGTCCTGGGAGTGCGTTTTCCTCCTGAGTACTGTAGGTCCTGTTTGGCATTTTCTTCCAGAACAGGCCTTATCACACTGTGTATGCCACTATGATTCTTAAATCTCTCAAATCAACCTTTGCTGGCTTCAAATTCACCAATATGAGCACTAGTTCCAGGCATTTTTCCCTGTTCACCTGGGTGTTAGTCAACTGTTGTGGGTTGCATCCTGGGAGACAAGATTAAGGACCCCAATGGAAATAAGTTAGACAGTCTTCGATGACACTGACTTTTTTGGGTTATCCTGGGTGGCTAACCCTATGGGGTTAATTGTTTCTTGGTATTCTCAATAAGCCACATCAACAATGGTGCTACAGCAGCAGCAGCAGCAGCAGCTGACAGTGCTACAGCAGCAGCAGCAGCAGCAGCTGACAGTGCTACAGCAGCAGCAGCAGCTGACAGTGCTACAGCAGCAGCATCAGCAGCTGACAGTGCTACAGCAGCAGCAGCAGCAGCTGACAGTGCTACAGCAGCAGCAGCAGCAGCTGACAGTGCTACAGCAGCAGCTGACAGTGCTACAGCAACAGCAGACAATGCTACAGCAGCAGCAGACAGTACTTAAGTAGCAGCAGCAGCAGACGGTACTACAGCAACAGCAGCAGCTGACGGTGGTACAGCAGCAGCAGCAGCTGACAGTGCTACAGCAGCAGGAGCAGCTGACAGTGCTACAGCAGCAGCAGCAGCTGACACTGCAGCAGCAGCAGCTGACAGTGCTACAGCAGCAGCAGACGATGCTACAGCAGCAGCAGACAATGCTACAGCAGCAGCAGACGGTACTACAGCAGCAGCAGACGGTACTACAGCAGCAGCAGCAGCTGACGGTGGTACAGCAGCAGCAGCAGCTGACGGTGCTACAGCAGCAGCAGCAGCTGACAGTGCTACAGCAGCAGCAGCAGCTGACAGTGCTACAGCAGCAGCAGCAGCTGACGGTGGTACAGCAGCAGCAGCAGCTGACGGTGCTACAGCAGCAGCAGCAGCTGACGGTGCTACAGCAGCAGCAGCATCAGCAGTTGACCATGGTACCACAGTATTTCGATAATATTTCTCACCCTTTTTACCACAGGGCTGGCACTAGAAGCTTTCTTGGGGCCCATGGTCACTTATTTTGCAGATAAAATCACCAAAAACACTGTAATAATACGAAATGTTACGATTGTATGCTTGGATGTTACCGAGGAGGCTGGCTTGTAAACAATGCCACCGGCGGAATATGTGAGGCTGGCTCAGGCCGCACATTAGACGTGTCTCGGACGAATAGTGTTGAGCGGGTTTTTTAGCGGTATGCGAGGCAAAATCTTGGCGATAAAATGTAGCGGTATGCGGATTTAACGTTATGTAAGGCCAACGGTATGCGGGGGTCCACTGTACTTGCAAGCACTAAAATAAATGGAATATTATGAAATATTTCGCTGGAGCATGTGAGGGGACCTTCGCTCACTGGTAAACAATGTCAGACTGGCTGCCGCCCCGGCTCATGCCTTGGGTACGCGTCTCAGAAGAACTACTACTCGCGAGTCAACCTATGGAAAGCAAGTCCATGTTTATACGAAAATACCCCTGTGATTTCCAAAATCTATGATTGCCGAGAACTACGAAAAGCGAGGGACCACTGTACATGTAATTTTGAAGAAAATATCGTAGATGGATTATTATTATTACGTATTAGTATTATTACTATGGCGTTAAGATTAGAGGGACACTCTTAGTGATTTTAATGTGTACCTGCATGCCAGCACAGAAGTATATTTAGGTACAGGTACACATAAGTATAATTATCAGAGTACAGTACATATAAAATATGCAATAACTTTAAAATACTACTTGAAATTTTGGAAAGTTTCCAGACATAATAGAGGGATGTGCAAAGGGTCATATGTATTAAAATTAGGTAAATCAGTGTCATCACTTTTAAAGGGTAACTCTGACAAAGTGCATTTGTTACAAACAAAATGAAATCTAGCACCATTACCATAACCCAACGCACATCCATTATGTACTTACCCCTTACACATTTTACATAAGGTATATTTACTGTTCTTTTTTTGTACCTTAATACAGTGTATACATGTGTCTTGTGGTGTTTGAGATAATAAGAATGGTTCTGTTGTCTCACATTGACCTATATATGCATTACATATAGAGTTAAGGTTAGCATTCCTAACTACTGGACCGTCATTATCACCATCACTTATCTGCCTGTTTTGCACCTGCACAATATTTTGAGGTCTTGGATTAGTTTGGATATTGCCACTTAACAGTAACACTATAAGAGCTGTGCACTACTGTTTTTGTTTGGGTATGTGGTGTTGCCATACCTTGAAGTGATAGTGGCATTTATGTTTCTGATAGGATGGCAACTGTTTGGCTTTCACTCTCCAGGGTGCTATTACTCCAGTTGCCTTTTTCAGTCCCCATGACTGATTTCCTTCTTCAGCGAATTGCAGGATAAAGATAAATATAATTATGGCAGCTTGTACCCCTCTAATACCAGCCATGTTCACTCTTCACTCTTTTTATCACTTCACAACAAAAAATTTTCTTTTTTTTTTTTAAAAAGAAAGCACTAATTAGTATCAGTCACCTAACAATGGCCTAGTAGCTACTCTGGCAATCACCACTGATTACAAGTAGATTTCCTGTTATCTTCAAAAACTCACTACTACCCTCACTTATCCCCTTACTTCACAAACACTGTTCACTCCTCACTCCTCACTTCACAGTCCAGCTTCATCTATCACACTTCTAACTCATTTCCATCCTGGCAGGATAAAAGTTTTAAATAATGGTGTTATCCGTCCAAAGCCTCCTCAGTCCCATTTAGTGGGGCTGCATCCTGTTGTTGACTGGTCCTGACCGTAGAGGTGATGTTTCAGCCATTTTTAAAAGCACTGAGGTAAAAAATGGCCACTACAACCTGACAGATTCCTTGGAGTTTTCTAATTTTATTTGGCATTTTCTCCTATTTTTCCCTACCATTGTGCATTGGTCTGTTGATGTGGAAGTCAGCTACTGAAAATAGCATCCTTGGCTGATTAACTATTCACTCCCTTCCTGCGATTTGGCACTGAGGGAAAGAACCGGTGCTACAACGTGACAGTTTCCTTGGAGCTTTGTTTTTTAGATTTAGCAGTTTTTCCTATGTTTCCCTCCCATTGACACTGGTGCACTTGATATGATGGTCAGCTATTGTCAGTATACAGTGGTACCCCGAGTTTCGTACAGCTCCCAACCCGAACAGTTATGTAAGTGTATTATTGTAAGTGCTTTTGTAAGTGTATTTTTGGGGGTCTGAAATGGACTAATCTAATTTACATTATTCCTTATGGGAACAAATTCGTTCGGTATTGGCACTCAAACAGCCTTCTGAAATGAATTATGGCTGAAACTCGGGGTACCACTGTAGTTGAGAACCTCACTTTACTAGTTGTACGTCTGATAGCAGCTGGTGTTTGAATACCAGCAGTTCTCATTTCCTCAAATTAGTCAGTTTGTTGTCATCATTGTCAATTTTTTGGTTCACTGTAGGTTCTATGTATGTTGGTGCAGCAGTACTTGCAATTAGTCTATCACTGGGGCTTGGATCGGCCCAGGGAAGTACAAAATATTGGGGCAGCCTTGCTGCTGCCACTGCCTGTAGTTGATAAAGTAAGACTTGTTGAGATTTTTAACCCATGGTAGGGAAGGGTAGCCAGGATAACCCAAGAAAGTCAGTGCATCATCAAGGACTGTCTCTTATTTCCATTGTGGTCCTTCAGATCTTGTTCCCCCAGGTTACCACCCACACCAGTCCACTAACACCCATGTGCCTACTTACTGCAAGGTGAACAGGGACACAAGTACACCTTCTGTCCACCCGGCCAGAGATTGATCTACGGACACTCAGTGTGAGAGGTGAGTGCACTGCCTAGCAAGCCACGGAACACTCCTTTCGCTGTCTTTTATGTAGATCTACGTCACTGATGCCAGGGTTGCTTGGGTAAATCTTAGTTTTGAATTTGTCTCCCTCAGATAAGCTAGGAGCAGTAAATTTTGGCCTCTGTATAAGAGAATGGGTCTGCATAGTGAGTGTGTACAGTATAAAACAATCCTGCCCCATGAAAGGATATAGGAAAGTATTGGTTTGGAAATAGGGTAGTTGATGAGTGGAACAGTCTACCTAGTTGGGTTATTGAGGCTAAAACCTTGGGTAGTTTCAAATTTAGGTTGGATAAATGCATGAGTGAGAGGGGTTAGATTTGAGTGGGACTTGCATATGAGTGGATAGGGTTAACAGAGCTTATTTCTTGGGTGGCATTGAAAATTGGTTGGGCAAATGTTTTGTTAGTGGGATTGATTGTAAAGGACCTGCCTAGTATGGGCCAACAGGCCTGCTGCAGTGTTCCTCCTTTCTTATGTTCTTATGTTATGTATGATGGGAAAAACAAAACTCTAACTTTGTGTTTGGTTTAAAATAGTAACTTGATATTTAACCCTTTCAGGGTTGCTGCTGTATTAGTATGGCTTGCACGCCAGGGTTGGTGCCATACTATTATTATTTTTTTTTATTATCACACTGGCCGATTCCCACCAAGGCAGGGTGGCCCGAAAAAGAAAAACTTTCACCATCATTCACTCCATCACTGTCTTGCCAGAAGGGTGCTTTACACTACAGTTTTTAAACTGCAACATTAACACCCCTCCTTCAGAGTGCAGGCACTGTACTTCCCATCTCCAGGACTCAAGTCCAGCCTGCCGGTTTCCCTGAACCCCTTCATAAATGTTACTTTGCTCACACTCCAACAGCACGTCAAGTATTAAAAACCATTTGTCTCCATTCACTCCTATCAAACATGCTCACGCATGCCTGTTGGAAGTCCAAGCCCCTCGCACACAAAACCTCCTTTACCCCCTCCCTCCAACCTTTCCTAGGCCGACCCCTACCCCGCCTTCCTTCCACTACAGACTGATACACTCTTGAAGTCATTCTGTTTCGCTCCATTCTCTCCACATGTCCGAACCACCTCAACAACCCTTCCTCAGCCCTCTGGACAACAGTTTTGGTAATCCCGCACCTCCTCCTAACTTCCAAACTACGAATTCTCTGCATTATATTTACACCACACATTGCTCTCAGACATGACATCTCCACTGCCTCCAGCCTTCTCCTCGCTGCAACATTCATCACCCATGCTTCACACCCATGTAAGAGCGTTGGTAAAACTATACTCTCATACATTCCCCTCTTTGCCTCCAAGGACAAAGTTCTTTGTCTCCAGAGACTCCTAAGTGCACCACTCACCCTTTTCCCCTCATCAATTCTATGATTCACCTCATCTTTCATAGACCCATCTGCTGACACGTCCACTCCCAAATATCTGAATACATTCACCTCCTCCATACTCTCTCCCTCCAATCTGATATCCAATCTTTCATCACCTAATCTTTTTGTTATCCTCATAACCTTACTCTTTCCTGTATTCACTTTCAATTTTCTTCTTTTGCACACCCTACCAAATTCATCCACCAATCTCTGCAACTTCTCTTCAGAATCTCCCAAGAGCACAGTGTCATCAGCAAAGAGCAACTGTGACAACTCCCACTTTATGTGTGATTCTTTATCTTTTAACTCCTCGCCTCTTGCCAAGACCCTCGCATTTACTTCTCTTACAACCCCATCTATAAATATATTAAACAACCATGGTGACATCACACATCCTTGTCTAAGGCCTACTTTTACTGGGAAATAATTTCCCTCTTTCCTACATACTCTAACTTGAGCCTCACTATCCTCGTAAAAACTCTTCACTGCTTTCAGTAACCTACCTCCTACACCATACACCTGCAACATCTGCCACATTGCCCCCGTACTAGTACACATAAATTCTAGCTCCTTCAAATCTAGCGAGAGAAAGCGAAAGAATGGTTCTATGTGGCCAGTGTGCGCAATATAAAAAAGTTCCTGCAGCACACAGTACATAATGAGAGAAAAAAACTCCGACCATGTTTTTGGTTTAAAACAGCGATTTGCAGTGTATTTTCGTATGGTATTTATGGTTGTATTCTAGTTTTTCTGGTCTCATTTTATAGAATAGAAAACATATTATGGAAATTGAGATTATTTTGATTGGTTTCTCAATGAAAAGTACCTTGAAATAGAGTTCAAAGTAGCAGAAATGTTCGATTTTTGCCAAAGTTCAAATGTAAACAAATCATGCCATGCGTCCAATACACGTCAACTGGTGAGTCAGATATTCTTTCACAAGTGCGCTGATATTATTTATGCCATTTCTAAATTAATGCAGTAGTCAGCATAACAGTAAATCTTCTATTTTTTGTGAGAATAAAAATTCAAAGTGGAAAGCAAAACAAATGTAACAGAGGCCTGGGGACATGACTAATGATTAGAGGAAATGTTATTTTAGTGCCAGGAATGTCTGTCTTGCTTATTCTGGGCCCTATTTGGAAATTGGCATCTTTTGAAATTTGTGTGAAATTGGAAAAACTACCAATTTCTGACCACTTTATTGGATAGTTGAAATTGGTAAATAGGTAGTTTCTTGTACTCATTCAATAGAAAAAATGGAGTTCTAGCGAAATAGGTATGATTTTTGTCGACTGGTACATTGGAATTGGCCGTAAATAGGGCTCAAAGTGGGCGAAATCGGCGATGTGTAAATATCGAGACCGCTAACTTCGTGAGAGCATAATTCCGTAAGTTTTCCATCAAATTTCATACTTTTGGTGTCATTTTGATCGGGAAATGGTTCTCTATCATTTCATGAGATTTTTTTTTTTTTTTTTTTTTTTTTTGAAAATTTCCAATCCTGAGAACAAGTTTAGGAGAGGGCCTGCCGACCCTGAAAGGGTTAATAATAATAATAATAATAATAATATCTTTATTTCTACAAGTAAATGTACAAGGTATACAGGAATTTTTAAAGTTTGTGTAAAATTGATCAAATTGCCGAATTCTGTACAGATTATAATGTAGTGTTAATTGTTGAATGGGCAGTTTCTTGTGCTCAATCGATAAAACAGAAAGCATACTAGTGAAATAGCTAAGAATTTGGTCAAATTGAGCAATGGAATTGGCTTAAAATATTACTGAAAATGGGTGAAATTGCCAATTCATAATTTGCACCCAGACCTCTTAACTTTGCACCTGTGTAATTTCATAATTTTCTCATCAAATTTCTTACTTTTTGTGTCATTACCTTCATGTTAGAGATCACAATCATCCTATTGACTGGTCCTTTATCAAAACTGTCAATACTTCTAGCCTTCCAGTGACCACATTTGATATAAAATCAGAGAAATGTTTTTGCCTTTGCCCACACGAGATACACCTGTATGAGACAAGAACACCAATAAAATATCCTTCTCGAAAGACATGTCAGCCTGGTATGACAGCTGGGAAAATAAAATGAGTGGCTTGGATGGGGCTGTCTTGGAAGACAGTGCTCCTGAGAGTATTAGTGCTGTCCTGGAGAACAGTGCACCAAAAGGAGATTAGTGGCCCTGGTGATGAAATAGGTAAAGACAATGCCATTCAATTTACAGAGGTACAAAATAGTGATACTGCTGGAGATGGAACAAAAGGATATAATGCCTCAGGGAATAGTGTTGACACATTACCGGTAAAAACTGGTGGAGGCACTGATGTCCATACAGCGGTGGTAGGTAGACGGAAAACAGAAAAAAATGCGCCAGCAGTGAAAGCAGCTATAAAAAATCCTGGCAAACAAAATTCCAATCTATGCATATTCTGTGCCTTGGGTATCTGCAGGCATGGTATATCTGGTAAAACGGGTGGGACATGCACCTTTGACCATCCCAAAAAATGCTCCTCCCACATGACAACAGGAGGGTGCAACTCCCCTTCCTGTAACTTATTTCACCCTGAAATGTGTCACTCATGAATCCATGAAAGAAAATGCTACAACACATACTGCCAGGCACATCATCTAAAGGGGAGAAGAAGACACAGATCAACCAGACTATGGGAAACGAAATAGGGGAGCCATAATTCCTCCAGAAAAAGAGGTTTTTTAGTTCCAGGAAGGAAAAAAGAATAGCAAGAAATTACAGAAATCTTACACTAACTGAAAACACTTCTGGAGCAGAGACACAGTCATTGGCCTCCATTCCAGAACAACAGATGTTAGAGCCAGCAAATAAAACTCCTCCTATATTCCATCAATATAATGACATTTCTCTTTGCGATCATACAGAGTCTAAAGCCATCAACAAACAACAAAATTCCTTACATCAAGGGACTGCTCATGGAGTCAAATGCAGTGTTTGCAGCATTCACAGAGGTCAGTGGTCAGTCAGTACTCAGTGGTCAGTCAGTACTCAGTGGTCAGTCGTCACGTGAGGTCACAGACCCTGAGCTGCTTTGGGGATTAGTGTGGATGGTTACAAAGCATGGCTTGCTTCTGCAGTGTTTTAAAAATTGAGGTTGGAGAGTTGAAGGAGGAGGTCTTGCTTCTCCAGGAGGAGATTAGGAGGCTGAAGGTCCACCTCAATGGGTCTGGGAGAGAGTGTGAGGTGGCTGGAGTTGTGGGGAATGAGGCTTCTAGCAGCGAGGTGCAGTCTGTCTCTCGCTGTGGGGAGGCTGTAGTTGGGGAGGCAGCAACGGCTACCAGCAGTGAGGAGCAGCCCAGCACCTGCTACAAGTGGCGAGTAGTTCACAGTAATGGAAGGCGCATCAGAGTAAGGAAAGTTAAGAGTGAAGATCTGAAGGTAGGAAATCGCTTCTCTGTTCTTCAGGATGAATGTACTTCAGTGGCCAGTGAAGGTAAGGGTACTACTGCCCCTGCTAATGGAGGTAAGCGCATTCTTGTGGTTGGTGACTCTCAGGTAAGATACATTGACCGTGCTTTTTGTAATAGGAATAAGAAGATGAGAGATAGAGTGTGCTTCCCTGGAGCTGGTGTTGGGGACATTGTCAACAGGCTGGATAATATCATGTCAGGTAATGGGAGCAAGCCCATTATCTGTCTCAGTGCTGGTGGAAATGATATTGGGAAGGGTAGGAGAGAAGAGCTGCTAGATAAGTACAGGTCAGCTATAGATTTCATTAAGTCTAAGGGAGGGATCCCAATCATATGTAGCATCTTGCCTAGAAGGGGAGTAGGAAATGAATGGTTGTCTAGGGCAATTGGTGTAAATTGCTGGCTAGACAGATACTGCAAGGAACTTGCAATCCCATTCATTGACAACTGGAACAACTTTTATGGCAAACATGATATGTATGCAAGGGATGGGGTACATCTCTCTGGGGCTGGGGTGGTAGCACTTGCAGACTCGATTGAGAAGGCCATTGGTGAAATGCCTATGATTTTAAACTGATGGAAGATAGAGGTATGGGTGTGTGTGGGAAACAAGCAGGTTGCAACACTTGGGTTGGAAACAGTAAATGTATAAAAGGCATTCAGCATGAAGTTATAAATAAAGACAATAGATCAGGTCAGCAAACAAAGGGGGACAGCAGAGGGCAGCAAGGGACTAGCTCCCTTAAGGTTTACTATACTAATAGCAGGAGTGTAAGAAATAAGATAGATGAGCTAAGATTAATTGCAAGTGCAGGAAACATAGATATTATTGCTATAACAGAGACCTGGCTCAATCTGAAAGATAGAGAGATGCCCTCTGAATGTCACATACAAGGCTATAAATTATTCCACACTGACAGGGTCAACAGGAAAGGTGGTGGAGTAGCGATGTATGTCAGAGACAATTTAAATTGTTGTGTTAGACAAGATATTAAATTAGAAGCGTCAGCCGCTGAATCTGTTTGGTTACAGCTTCTCGAGGGCCGAGAAAAACTAATTTTGGGTGTGATTTACAGGGCCCCAAATCTTGATAGGGAGTGCAGTAAACTTCTATGGGACGAAATTCGTAAGGCATCTACATACGAAAATGTTGTGCTAATGGGAGATTTCAACTATAGACAGATTGACTGGAGCAATTTGACAGGAAATTTAGAGTCAGGTGACTTTCTTGATACGATCCAGGATTGTTTTTTAAAACAGTTTGTGACAGAGCCAACTAGGGGAAATAACCTCCTTGACTTGGTTCTTGCCAGTAGGGAAACACTAATTAATAATCTTGAGGTTAATGATGAGCTTGGGGAAAGTGATCACAAATCACTCAGTTTTAATATATCATGGAATTCCCCTAATAATGGCAATCAAGTCTCCGTCCCTGACTTTCGCTTGGCTGATTTCATAGGACTGAAAAATTACTTAGGTGGGCTGAACTGGAATGACCTGACTAAGGGTCAGGTAGGTGGTGATGGTTGCCGATATGATGCTTTCCAGGGCATAGTTCTAGCTGCTCAGTCAAATTATGTTCCAAATAGGGAAATCAGATCAAACAAAAATGATCCTAAATGGATGAACAATAGATTAAAATATCTGATTGGTCAAAAGAGAGGCATATATAGGCAAATCAAAAGAGGAGAGGGGCAATTGAGAAATCGATATATTCAGTTAAAGAGAGAAATAAAAAAGGGAATTAGAAAAGCAAAAAGAGATTATGAGGTTAAAGTTGCAAGAGAATCGAAGACTAACCCAAAAGGATTCTTTCAGGTATACAGAAGTAAGATCAGGGACAAGATAGGCCCACTCAAAAGTTCCTCGGGTCAGCTCACTGACAGTGATAAGGAAATGTGTAGAATTTTTAACACATACTTCCTCTCAGTTTTTACACAGGAGGATACCAGCGATATTCCAGTAATGATAAATTATGTAGAACAGGACGATAATAAACTGTGCACTATTAGGGTCACAAGTGACATGGTCCTTAGGCAAATAGATAAATTAAAACCTAACAAATCCCCAGGCCCTGATGAACTGTATGCAAGGGTTCTAAAGGAATGTAAAGAGGTGCTTAGCACACCTTTGGCTAATCTTTTCAACATATCACTACAAACTGGCATGGTGCCAGATAAGTGGAAAATGGCAAATGTGATACCTATTTTCAAAACAGGTGACAGGTCCTTAGCTTCGAACTATAGACCAATAAGCCTAACCTCCATAGTGGGAAAATTTATGGAATCAATAATTGCCGAGGCAGTTCGTAGCCACCTTGAAAAGCATAAATTAATCAACGAATCTCAGCATGGTTTTACAAAGGGGCGTTCCTGCCTTACGAATTTATTAACTTTTTTCACTAAGGTATTTGAGGAGGTAGATCATGGTAATGAATATGATATTGTGTATATGGACTTCAGTAAGGCTTTTGACAGGGTCCCACATCAGAGACTATTGAGGAAAATTAAAGCACATGGAATAGGAGGAGAAATTTTTTCCTGGATAGAGGCATGGTTGACAAATAGGCAGCAGAGAGTTTGCATAAATGGGGAGAAATCAGAGTGGGGAAGTGTCACGAGCGGTGTTCCACAGGGGTCAGTGTTGGGCCCCCTGCTGTTCACAATCTACATAAACGACATAGATTAGGGCATAAAGAGCGACATCGGCAAGTTTGCCGATGACACCAAAATAGGCCGTCGAATTCATTCTGACGAGGACATTCGAGCACTCCAGGAAGATTTGAATAGACTGATGCAGTGGTCGGAGAAGTGGCAGATGCAGTTTAATATAGACAAATGCAAAGTTCTAAATGTTGGACAGGACAATAACCATGCCACATATAAACTAAATAATGTAGATCTTAATATTACGGATTGCGAAAAAGATTTAGGAGTTCTGGTTAGCAGTGATCTGAAACCAAGACAACAGTGCATAAGTGTTCGCAATAAAGCTAATAGAATCCTTGGCTTCATATCAAGAAGCATAAATAATAGGAGTCCTCAGGTTGTTCTTCAACTCTATACATCCTTGGTTAGGCCTCATTTAGATTATGCTGCACAGTTTTGGTCACCTTATTACAGAATGGATATAAATTCTCTGGAAAATGTACAAAGGAGGATGACAAAGTTGATCCCATGTATCAGAAACCTTCCCTATGAGGATAGACTAAGGGCCCTGAATCTGCACTCTCTAGAAAGACGTAGAATTAGGGGGGATATGATTGAGGTGTATAAATGGAAGACAGGAATAAATAAAGGGGATGTAAATAGTGTGCTGAAAATACCTAGCCTAGACAGGACTCGCAGCAATGGTTTTAAGTTGGAAAAATTCAGATTCAGGAAGGATATAGGAAAGTACTGGTTTGGTAATAGAGTTGTGGATGAGTGGAACAAACTCCCAAGTACAGTTATAGAGGCCAGAACGTTGTGTAGCTTTAAAAATAGGTTGGATAAATACATGAGTGGATGTGGGTGGGTGTGAGTTAGACCTGATAGCTTGTGCTACCAGGTCGGTTGCCGTGTTCCTCCCTTAAGTCAATGTGACCTGACCTGACTAGGTTGGGTGCATTGGCTTAAGCCGGTAGGAGACTTGGACCTGCCTCGCATGGGCCAGTAGGCCTTCTGCAGTGTTCCTTCGTTCTTATGTTCTTATGTTCTTATAACGAAATATGGATCCCAGGTTATAACCTTTTCAGATGCGACAGACTAAACAGGCAACAAGGGGGGGATATTGGGTTGTACGTCACAGAGTCACTCATTTGCTCAAAACTGCTAAACACCTCAAATGATGTAGTTGAAGTCTTGGCAGTAAAGATTGAAAACCTTGTCATTGTGATTATATACAAGCCTCCTGATGCAACTTCCCAGCAATTCTGGGAGAAGCTTTTGAAAACTGACCACTGTCTGGAAAATCTCCCAATTCCTGTAGCCGTTGTGGTTTAGTGCTTCTTTTTGATTATAATAATAATCCCAATTCCTGCCCCAAACATCTTGGTATTGGGAGATTTCAACTTGAAGCACCTAAAATGGAGGAGTGTAGCAAATAATATTTTAGCAGAGATCACCCCAGGAGGCAGCTCAGATGAAAATTCACAGACACATGAGCTACTAAATCTCTGCACCAAATTCACCTTAAACTAGAAAATATTAGAGCCTACAAGACTAGAAAATATGCTGGACCTCATCTTCACTAACAATGACAATATGATACATAATATAACCGTATCAAAGACAATACACTTAGGTCACAAAATAATAGAGGTACAGATATGTATGCACAGGGCTCCTGACCAGCAAAATGTGATCAGTCACGAGGGTGTCTTCACAAAATTCAACTTTAATAACAAAAACATACAATGGGAACATGTAAACCATGTCCTAAATGAAACAAGCTGGGAAGATATCTTAAACAACATGGATCTGAACCTTGCCTAGAAAAAAATAAGCTCTGTAGATCTTGAGATCTGCTCAAGGCACATTCCATTAAGAAAAAGAGAAGTAAACTAGAAAGAGAGAGATGCTTCCTATTCAGATGAAGGTGAAGAGTCACAGAGCTGCTGAGAAAGGCCAATGTATCTGAAATATGAATGAGGCACTGGTCAATGAAATTGCAAATATCGAACTTAAGCTGAAGGAATCCTACAGGAGGCAAGAATTGCAAGAAGAACTAAAAGCCATAAAGAAAATTGAAAGCAAAAAAAATACCTCTTCTCTTATGCCAAATCTAAGGGAAAAATAACATCCAGTATTGGGCCCTTGCTTAGGCGAGATGGAGCATACACTGATGATAGCCAAAATATGAGTGAGATAATAAAGTCCCAATATGACTCGGTGTTCAGCGAGCCACTACCCAGACTAAGGGTCGACAGTCCAAATGAATTCTTTATGAGCGAGACCCAAAATTTGGTCATCTCAAAAATCTTAGATATTATCCTAACACCACAAGACTGAAAAGGCAATAAATGACATGCCCATGCACTCTGCCCCAGACCAAGACTTATGGAACTCCATGTTCATCAAGAACTGCAAGAAACCCCTGTCGCATGCCTTCAGCATTCTATAGAGAGGGAGCATGGACACAGGGGTCATCCCACACTCACTAAAAACAACAGGCATATCCCCACTCTACAAAGGTGGCAGTAAAGCAGTCGCAAAGAACTACAGACCAACAGCACTAACATCCCCAGGGCCAGATTAAGAAGTCTCCGGGCCCTAGGCTATTCAGATTGGCGGGGCCCCTTTGAGTTACAGGTAAGCGAAGCGACCCCTTCCAGCTTGGGGGGGTCGGTGTGAGCCTGTTTAAGGTCTAATTAAATACATTCTGGCTATTTAGATTAAATTTAATAGGGAAAGTACATCAAGACAACCAAAACCATTTACCAGCAGCCATTATAACTATCTTGTTAAATCATGCATTTTAAAGAGAATAAACTCAAGACAGCATAGTATTACTAGATTAGGCTATTAAAGTAGTGACATCATGTACCTATTATATTCAGCATAACCACTACAGCACTATTATTCCCTTTATAAATCACTGACCATTATTGTTATCATTGCATCATGCATAAGACTATCAAATCATATAAACTCAAGAAAGTAAAGAATTGTTTATATTCACAGGCACTTCTTAAATAAACTTTTTTCTGGATTTCATATTGGCAAAATCAATATTTCTTGTTAGATCAGACTTAATGGTCAACAAGGCTAGGTTACACAATTTGTCTTGGCTCATTGTTGAACGGAGCTGGTTTTTCACTCTTTTCAAAACAGAAAATGAATGTTCTCCTTCACAGTTAGTAGCTGGAAGTGTTAGGTAAAGGCAATACACTATGTCAACATTAGGGAAGGTTTCTGAGATACCTGCATTTCTTAAATGTTTCAAAGCAGCTGAGGGCGCACATTTTTCAGGTGGAGCTTTAATCCGATTCATATACCCAGAAAAATGAACTAATTCTTCAACTAATGTGTCCTGAACATCTGCTGAAAGGTGTTGTTGCAACTTTAATACAGCTTCTCTCAATTCTGCAACTGGCATAGTAGTAATTTTGAACAGAAATCCAAATTTGTCATTGAGATTCTGGTAGATTTCTTTTCTTTTCACCAATTCTGTAATCAGTGAATCCAGAATGACGAAGTATGTAGCTGTCTTACATTTCTGCCTTGGTAGCAACACAATTTCATTGTCTGGCTCTTCAAAATTGCGTTTCCTCTTCCTTGACCGCTGATGATCAGCCCGGTAACTGTAGTCTTTCACAAGCAGTTTAGCTTTCTCTTCAAACATTTCAAAAGCTTCATCACTGCGAAGTGAGCTTACAAATTCCACTAAGCCTGCATAGAGGTTAGCACAAGTAGCCATTTCAATTTCAATTTTCTGAAGTGTCTTGTTCGTGGCATTTAACTGTTCCAGTATACAGTCCCAAAGCACACAGAGTAAGGCCAATTCAAAATCTTCCAATTTTGATGCTAAGCTGGCTGCTTCGCTTCTTGTAGTTGCTGTCTGGTCTTCATCCTCTGCTATTTGGATCAAAGCAGAACGTATTTCAGCAAAGCTGTCTTTCAAAGCATGTGTTGCATCATGCTGCGCTGACCACCTTGTTGTTGATAATGATTTGATGACATCTCCATGAATGGTTGACTTGAGTATACTCCACCGATGCGTTGAAGCAGAGAAAAAATTAAAGAGTGCTTGTAAAAATCCAAAAAATGAAACTGCAGCGACACAACACTCCGCAGCACATGACCCAACAAGATTAAGAGAATGTGCTGAGCAGGGCACATATTTAGCAAGTGGGTTGATTTGCTTGATACGGGCTTGCAATTCATTATATTTACCCGACATGTTACTTGCATTGTCATAGCTCTGGCCACGGCAATCCATAATAGAGAGATCATGTTCAAGCAGAGTATCCAGTACTACATTCATCATTGTTTCTCCATCATGGCCTGAAAGAGGAATGAATTTTATAAAGCGCTCTACAGGCTTACCACTGGAGTCGACAAAGTGAACAATGAATGTCAATTGATCTGTATGTGAAATATCTGGTGTTGAATCTACACTTATTGCAAAGTATTTTGCAGTTTTCACAGCTGCGATGATGTTATTGAGGACCTTCTTAGTCATCAGTTCAATAAATTCATTGCATATAGTAGATGACATGTAAGATACAGTGCCTCTTCCTGCATTCCCAAGGCGTGACACATGATTTGCTAAGAATGGATCGAATTGTGCTAACAGTTCTATGATCCTTAGGAAATTGCCATTCTTTTCCGAACCAAAAACCTCATTTTCTCCACGGAAAGCAAGTCCTCTTAGAGCTAAGAATTTTACAACAGCAACAACTCTTTCTAGAACTTTTCTCCAATAAGTGCGCTCTTTTTCAGTTTGATTTTCCAAATGAGAATCCAATAAGCCTTTTTTCTGTGCACGAAATACACTGGCTAAAATGCAGCTCCTGTGAGTGGTGCTGTTTTCATGTTCCTTGAAACGCTTGGAATTTTTCCAGTCATTGAACCCCTGTGTGAAGGTATTTTCTTTGGTAGAAAATAGCTTGCATGCTAAACAGTACACTTTTCCTGAGCTTTCAGAGTATACCATCCATGATCTTTTCACAGTTTCTGAATTTGCAAGCTTCCTATAAAACGTAGATGACTTTAAACAACGACGACTTCCATCATCATAAATCCTTGCTGATTTCCTAAAGTCAATGTTCAGAGTTTGAAGTTTTCTGCAATGAAAGCATTACGTAGAGAATCTGGGATTACATTTGGCAATGAGGCAGGATCTTTTAAGACAAATCCTGTGGATGAAATGTCCGTTGAGACATTGAGAGGAGACACAAAAGAAGTAGATGCTGGCTGAGAAATAATGGAGGGAGGGCTTCCTGTATGATCTGACGTATCTGCAGATTCAACTGTACTGGTAACATCAGAAACTGTTTTCGTAAGCATGTCTGTGATCTTTCTGCAGCTTCCTACATCTTTCTTTTTCTGTTCTTCTTCTTGAATTTTCTTCTTTCTTTTCTGTGACCCACTCGCATAAGAACGTCCAACATCACGTTCACGAGATGCCATAATGAGGATGTATCACTGTCTGTAATCATGCAAATACAAATTTTTCATTATCAATTATTATTAATTTTTTTAATTATTATTAATTTTTTTTTTTCTGTCTATTGGGGGATATGGCCCTTGTAGCCCCCTTTCCTCTGGCTGCGCATCTAAAAATTCAAAACGTTACCAGAAAGGAGTCATATACAGAACTTTTACCATAGATTAGGTTAGTGATTTGGGCTACGAATATTTTACTAATTCATCCTCCTTGATCTCCAATTTACTTAAACAGAAATCATACTGAGTCCAAGAACAATGCACAATGGTATTTATATTACCATTTTCATAACTAAACTAATCATTATGTTTTGCATGATATATGGCCTACCACCATAGATAAGGACATGAGAATTAAAGAATGGAGGGACAATTTTCAGTTTCACCCAACCAACGATTTTCTGATGTGGCTTATGTGTTTCTGGGGAAATATGTAGTAAATTAATTGATGTTCTACATCACTTCCGTCGCAACTTGAAAACTAGGCATTTGCGACAGAAGTGATGTAGAACATCAATCAATTGAGATCTGTTATTGAAATGATAAAGACTTAAAGACAGAACAAAGTGCTTTTAAAACCTACAAACGGAAGTCAGTTTGCGTTTTTAGGTTTTTCTTTATAGTATTTTTACCAAAAATGCGTCTTTACTGGTCAAGTAACCCTATCAGGTACCTCCCTTAACATTTAGAGGTGAAAACAAACATTTATCCATACACATCAATGTCTATCAACAACACTTCAGTTAATTTGTCACAGTACAAGTCTAGATAACGTGTAATTACTACAGAAAATTGGAGAGGAATCTCCCATACTCACCCATTAGCGGGAAAACACAGCTGTTCTGATGTAAACAAAGGCGTGTTGAGTGTTGCCATCTATGGTTAGGTTTATTTATTTTTATTTTATTTTATTTCATTATTTTTGTTTTGATTAATTTTTAAAAATCAATTTTACTCTCCAAACGCTTGAACTTTTTAGGTAGGGACCCCTTTGCACTTGCACCATGTGCGCAGTCTTGAATGAGCCCCTGAACCCCTTGGACCGTGGGGCTTCCAAATGCGTGGGGCCCTAGGCAAATGCCTAGTTTGCCTATGCGGTAATCCGGTCCTGAACATCCCGTATCATAAAAATCTTTTGAAAGAGTTCTAAAAAGCAAGATTGGCAGCCACCTAGATACCCATCTATTACACAACCCAGGCAACATGAGTTTAGAGCAGGTTGCTCCTGCCTGTCCCAGCTATTGGACCATTATGACAAGGTCCTGGATGCTGTAGAGGATAAACAAAATACAGGTGTAGTATACTCAGACTTTGCGAAAGCCTTCGACAAGTGTGACCATGGTGTAATAGCGCACAAAATGAGTGATAAAAGAATAACAGGAAAAGTTGGTAGATGGATCTATAACTTCCTGACAAATAGAACACAAAGAGTAATAGCGAACAGAGTAAAGTCTCAGGCAGCTACAGTGAAAAGGTGTTGCACAAGGCACAGTGCTTGCTCCCATTCTATTCGTCATCCTCATATCTGACATAAACAGAGATATAAGCCACAGCTTCATGTCTTCCTTTGCGGATGACACCCGAATTGCCATGACACTGACCTTCATCAAAGTCGCTGCAAGACTCCAAGCAAACATCAACCAAATCTTCAAATGGGCCACTCAAAACAATATGAAGTTCAGTGAAGAGAAATTTCAACTACTCAGATATGGAAAACTTGAGGAAATTAAAACTGTATCAGGGTATACAACAAATTATAATCATTCAGTAGAGCAAAAAAGTAATGTGAAGGACCTGGGAGTGATACTGTCAGAGGATACTGTCAGAGGATACTGGGAGGATACTGTCAGAGGATACTGGGAGGATACTGTCAGAGGAAAATGATAGGATTCATAATGAGAACCTTGAAAACTAGGGATGCCAAGCCCATGATGTTTCTCTTCAAATTGCTTGTTCTTTCTAGGCTGGAATACTGCTGTACACTAACTGCCCCCTTTAAGGCATGCGAAATTGCTGACCTGGAGAGTGTACAAAGAACTTTCATGGCACACATAAGTACGATAAGGCACCTAAATTACTGGGAACAATTGAAGCCCCTTAATTTGTATTCCCTGGAATGCAGGTGAGAGAGATACACGATAATATGTATACACTTGGAAAATCCTAGACGGATTAGTACCAAACTTGCACATGAAAATCACTCCCAATGAAAGCAAAAGACTCGGCAGGAGATGCAACATTCCCCCAATGAAAAGCAGGGGTGCCACGAGTACACTGAGAGACAACACAATAAGTGTCCGGGGCCCAAGACTGTTCAACTGCCTCCCAGCATATATAAGGGGGATTTCCAATAGACCCCTGGCTATCTTCAAGAAGGCACTTAAAGGCAGTACCTGACCAGCCAGGCTGTGGTTTGTACGTCAGTTTGCATGTGGCCAGCAGTAACAGCTTGGTTGATCAAACCCTGATCCACCATGAGGCCTGGTCTCATACCGAGCCACGGGGGTGTTGACACCCAAAACCCTCTCCAGGTATACTCCAGGTTCACAGTCACTGTCTTGTTGAAGCATTTCTTATACTCAACGTTCCTAATATGAATCTTAGTCCTGGCACTATCTCTCTAGACGCCTTCCTTTCTCGTTACACTGTCAAATGTTCCTTACTCCACAATACTCGTGACTTGACCTGATCTTTATTTTTTCATCTCCTTTCCTTCATATATATATATATATATATATATATATATATACAGGAAGGCCCCACTTATACGGCGGGTTAGGTTCCAGGCTAGCGCCGTAAAGCGGAAATCGCCGTAAAGTGGAACACCCTTTTTTTCCACTTATAAATGCATACAAACACTAGATAACAAGTTTACACTAACATATATTAAGTTAGCAATAGAACCAGGCATCAAAAAACAATAAAAAGGTACAATACACACATAGTGCACTCATTACTTACCTTAAAATATTTATAGTCTTAATCTAGGGTGAGACAAGTAGTATTTATTGTAAGAAATCAAGTGTGGTATGTATTGTAATAGGCAGGCTATTTCACCAGGCCACCCCACCCACACATACTATTCTATGATATTTAAGCATCCCAGAGCGATAAAATGTATATACAGTTCACTCATTACTTACCTTAAAATATTTGTAGTCTTAATGTAGGGTCAGGAGTAAGTAAATGAGATAAAACGAATAAATGAGAGAGAGAAAGAATGAATACATGAGAGGTGACAGGCGCAGAGTTATGTAAACAAACCAGGCTCCCACATCTTATATTTATGTTTATTTATTCTATTGTGGGGTGTATTTATCTTATTTATATGTTATGCATCGTGTTTATTATATAATTTTGAAAAAAATATCATGGATGGATTAATGAAAATGTGTATATTACCGTAATATACGACATTTAATGAGACTCCGTGACTATTGTTATTATGGCGTCACTTGTGGAAGTCGTCTGCTACCAGAGATCACATTTATGTTTATTTATTCTACTGTGGGGTGTATTTATCTTATTTATATGTTATGTATAGTGTTTATTATATAATTTTGAAAAAAATATCATGGCTGGATTAATGAAAATGTGTATATTACCGTAATATACGACATTTAATGAGACTCAGTATTGTTATTATCACCACTTGTGGAAGTCGTCTGCTACACAGCTCACATTTGTTTATTTATTCTACTGTGGGGTGTATTTATCTTATTTATATGTTATGCATCGTGTTTATTATATAATTTTGAAAAAAATATCATGGATGGATTAATGAAAATGTGTATATTACCGTAATATACGACATTTAATGAGACTCAGTATTGTTATTATCACCACTTGTGGAAGTCGTCTGCTACACAGCTCACATTTGTTTATTTATTCTACTGTGGGGTGTATTTATCTTATTTATATGTTATGCATCGTGTTTATTATATAATTTTGAAAAAAATATCATGGATGGATTAATGAAAATGTGTATATTACCGTAATATACGACATTTAATGAGACTCCGTGACTATTGTTATTATGGCGTCACTTGTGGAAGTCGTCTGCTACCAGAGATCACATTTATGTTTATTTATTCTACTGTGGGGTGTATTTATCTTATTTATATGTTATGTATAGTGTTTATTATATAATTTTGAAAAAAATATCATGGCTGGATTAATGAAAATGTGTATATTACCGTAATATACGACATTTAATGAGACTCAGTATTGTTATTATCACCACTTGTGGAAGTCGTCTGCTACACAGCTCACATTTATGTTTATTTATTCTACTGTGGGGTGTATTTATCTTATTTATATGTTATGCATCGTGTTTATTATATAATTTTGAAAAAAATATCATGGATGGATTAATGAAAATGTGTATATTAACGTAATATACGACATTTAAATGACTTGATGTATGTAAGTTTATTTAGGTACAGGTATACATAAGTATAATTATCAGAGTATATATAAAATATGAAATAACTTTTAAAAACATTTGAAATTTTGGAGTTTCCAGACAAAATGGAGAGACTTAGTGCTTACTGAGCTCATGGAGAATGTAAACAAACAGGGTGGGGCACGGTGACCGTATTAGAAAGTCAGGTGGGGGGAGCCGTATAGTGAGTTTTGGTCATAATTTGAAATGTCCATATTAGCGGAACGCCGTAAAGTGAAACGCCGTAAAGCGGGGCCTTCCTGTATATATATATATATATATATATATATATACAGTGGACCCCCGCATAGCGACCTTAATCCGTGCAAGAGGGCTGGTTGTTATGCGAAATGTTCGGTATGCGAATGAATTTTCCCCATAAGAAATAATGGAAATCAAATTAATCCGTGCAAGACACCCAAAAGTATGAAAAAAAAATTTTTACCACATGAAATATACATTTTCCTACACACAAAGAGAAGGATACATGCACAATAGTAGAGTAGTACATGCACAATATATATTGTGCATGTACTACTCTACTAAATGAAGAATAAATGACACTTACCTTTATTGAAGATGCAGCAATGACTGATGAGACACTGTGTCCTGGGAGTGCCTTTTCCTCCTGAGTACTGTAGGTCCTGTTTGGCATTTTCTTCCAGAACATGCCTTATCACACTGTGTATGCCACTACGATTCTTAAATCTCTCAAACCAACCTTTGCTGGCTCTAAATTCACCAATATGAGCACTAGTTCCAGGCATTTTCCCTGTTCACCTGGGTGTTAGTCGACTGGTGTGGGTTGCATCCTGGGAGACAAGATTAAGGACCCCAATGGAAATAAGTTAGACAGTCTTCGATGACACTGACTTTTTTGGGTTATCCTGGGTGGCAAATCCTCTGGGGTTAATTGTTTCTTGGTATTCTCAATAAGCCACACCAACAACGGTGCTACAGCAGCAGCAGCAGCTGACGGTGGTACAGCAGCAACAGACGATGCTACAGCAGCAACAGACGATGCTACAGCAGCAGCAGACGATGCTACAGCAGCAGCAGACAATGCTACAGCAGCAGCAGATGATGCTACAGCAGCAGCAGACGATGCTACAGCAGCAGCAGACGATGCTACAGCAGCAGCAGACGATGCTACAGCAGCAGCAGACAATGCTACAGCAGCAACAGACGATGCAACAGCAGCAGCAGACGATGCTACAGCAACAGCAGACGATGCTACAGCAGCAGCAGACGATGCTACAGCAGCAGCAGACGGTACTACAGCAGCAGCAGCAGCTGACGGTGGTACAGCAGCAGCAGCTGACAGTGCAGCAGCAGCTGACAGTGCAGCAGCAGCTGACGGTGGTATAGCAGCAGCTGTACCACCAATAGTAGCGATGGTTGATTGGGGTTTATTATACAACCTGGCCAGCTCGGAGACACGCACTCCACTTTCATACTTATCAATGATCTTTTTCTTCATCTCCATAGTAATTCTCACCCTTATTGCTGTAGGGTTGGCACTAGAAGCCTTCTTGGGGCCCATGGTCACTTATTTTCCAGAAAAAATCACCAAAAACACTGTAATAATACGAAATGTTCCGATTGTATGCTTGGATGTTACCGAGGAGGCTGGCTGGTAAACAATGCCACCGGCGGAACATGTGAGCTTGGCTCAGGCCGCACATTGGACGCATCTCGGACGAAGGGCGGTGAGCGGGTTTTTGGGCGGTATGCGAGGCAAAATTTTTGCGATCAAAGCGTCCGGTATGCGGATTGTACGGTATGCGATGCGTCCGGTATGCGGGGGTCCACTGTATATATATATATATATATATATATATATATATATATATAGGTAGTAGGTTGGTAGACAGCAACCACCCAGGGAAGTACTACCGTCCTGCCAGATGACTGTGAAACAAAAACCTGTAATTGTTTTGCATGATGGTAGGATTGCTGGTTTCTTTTTCTGTCTCATAAACACGCTAAGATAACAGGGATATCTTGCTACTCCTACTAACACTTTGGTCACACTTCACAGACACGCACATGCATATATATATATACATACATCTAGGTTTTTCTCCTTTTTCTAAATAGCTCTTGTTCTTTTTTATTTCTTCTATTGTCCATGGGGAAGTGGAAAAGAATCTTTCCTCCGTAAGCCATGCGTGTCGTATGAGGCGACTAAAATGCCGGGAGCAATGGGCTAGTAACCCCTTCTCCTGTATACAATTACTAAAAAAGAGAAGAAGAAAAACTTTATAAAACTGGGTTGCTTAAATGTGCGTGGATGTAGTGCGGATGACAAGAAACAGATGATTGCTGATGTTATGAATGAAAAGAAGTTGGATGTCCTGGCCCTAAGCGAAACAAAGCTGAAGGGGGTAGGAGAGTTTCAGTGGGGGGAAATAAATGGGATTAAATCTGGAGTATCTGAGAGAGTTAGAGCAAAGGAAGGGGTAGCAGTAATGTTAAATGATCAGTTATGGAAGGAGAAAAGAGAATATGAATGTGTAAATTCAAGAATTATGTGGATTAAAGTAAAGGTTGGATGCGAGAAGTGGGTCATAATAAGCGTGTATGCACCTGGAGAAGAGAGGAATGCAGAGGAGAGAGAGAGATTTTGGGAGATGTTAAGTGAATGTATAGGAGGCTTTGAACCAAGTGAGAGAGTAATTGTGGTAGGGGACCTGAATGCTAAAGTAGGAGAAACTTTTAGAGAGGGTGTGGTAGGTAAGTTTGGGGTGCCAGGTGTAAATGATAATGGGAGCCCTTTGATTGAACTTTGTATAGAAAGGGGTTTAGTTATAGGTAATACATATTTTAAGAAAAAGAGGATAAATAAGTATACACGATATGATGTAGGGCGAAATGACAGTAGTTTGTTGGATTATGTATTGGTAGATAAAAGACTGTTGAGTAGACTTCAGGATGTACATGTTTATAGAGGGGCCACAGATATATCAGAT
Organism: Cherax quadricarinatus; assembly: GCF_038502225.1. Classification (NCBI taxonomy): domain Eukaryota; kingdom Metazoa; phylum Arthropoda; class Malacostraca; order Decapoda; family Parastacidae; genus Cherax; species Cherax quadricarinatus. The sequence continues at coordinate 15,163,447 of NC_091372.1, read as the reverse complement.
CACTTTCTAGTTGTAGCTACACTGAGAGTAAAAGGTAGATGGGATACAAGGAGAATAGAAGCATCAGGGAAGAGAGAGGTGAAGGTTTATAAACTAAAAGAGGAGGCAGTTAGGGTAAGATATAAACAGCTATTGGAGGATAGATGGGCTAATGAGAGCATAGGCAATGGGGTCGAAGAGGTATGGGGTAGGTTTAAAAATGTAGTGTTAGAGTCTTCAGCAGAAGTTTGTGGTTACAGGAAAGTGGGTGCAGGAGGGAAGAGGAGCGATTGGTGGAATGATGATGTAAAGAGAGTAGTAAGGGAGAAAAAGTTAGCATATGAGAAGTTTTTACAAAGTAGAAGTGATGCAAGGAGGGAAGAGTATATGGAGAAAAAGAGAGAGGTAAAGAGAGTGGTGAAGCAATGTAAAAAGAGAGCAAATGAGAGAGTGGGTGAGATGTTATCAACAAATTTTGTTGAAAATAAGAAAAAGTTTTGGAGTGAGATTAACAAGTTAAGAAAGCCTAGAGAACAAATGGATTTGTCAGTTAAAAATAGGAGAGGAGAGTTATTAAATGGAGAGTTAGAGGTATTGGGAAGATGGAAGGAATATTTTGAGGAATTGTTAAATGTTGATGAAGATAGGGAAGCTGTGATTTCGTGTATAGGGCAAGGAGGAATAACATCTTGTAGGAGTGAGGAAGAGCCAGTTGTGAGTGTGGGGGAAGTTCGTGAGGCAGTAGGTAAAATGAAAGGGGGTAAGGCAGCCGGGATTGATGGGATAAAGATAGAAATGTTAAAAGCAGGTGGGGATATAGTTTTGGAGTGGTTGGTGCAATTGTTTAATAAATGTATGGAAGAGGGTAAGGTACCTAGGGATTGGCAGAGAGCATGCATAGTTCCTTTGTATAAAGGCAAAGGGGATAAAAGAGAGTGCAAAAATTATAGGGGGATAAGTCTGTTGAGTGTACCTGGTAAAGTGTATGGTAGAGTTATAATTGAAAGAATTAAGAGTAAGACGGAGAATAGGATAGCAGATGAACAAGGAGGCTTTAGGAAAGGTAGGGGGTGTGTGGACCAGGTGTTTACAGTGAAACATATAAGTGAACAGTATTTAGATAAGGCTAAAGAGGTCTTTGTGGCATTTATGGATTTGGAAAAGGCGTATGACAGGGTGGATAGGGGGGCAATGTGGCAGATGTTGCAAGTGTATGGTGTAGGAGGTAGGTTACTGAAAGCAGTGAAGAGTTTTTACGAGGATAGTGAGGCTCAAGTTAGAGTATGTAGGAAAGAGGGAAATTTTTTCCCAGTAAAAGTAGGTCTTAGACAAGGATGTGTGATGTCACCGTGGTTGTTTAATATATTTATAGATGGGGTTGTAAGAGAAGTAAATGCGAGGGTCTTGGCAAGAGGCGTGGAGTTAAAAGATAAAGAATCACACACAAAGTGGGAGTTGTCACAGCTGCTCTTTGCTGATGACACTGTGCTCTTGGGAGATTCTGAAGAGAAGTTGCAGAGATTGGTGGATGAATTTGGTAGGGTGTGCAAAAGAAGAAAATTAAAGGTGAATACAGGAAAGAGTAAGGTTATGAGGATAACAAAAAGATTAGGTGATGAAAGATTGAATATCAGATTGGAGGGAGAGAGTATGGAGGAGGTGAACGTATTCAGATATTTGGGAGTGGACGTGTCAGCGGATGGGTCTATGAAAGATGAGGTGAATCATAGAATTGATGAGGGAAAAAGAGTGAGTGGTGCACTTAGGAGTCTGTGGAGACAAAGAACTTTGTCCTTGGAGGCAAAGAGGGGAATGTATGAGAGTATAGTTTTACCAACGCTCTTATATGGGTGTGAAGCGTGGGTGATGAATGTTTCAGCGAGGAGAAGGCTGGAGGCAGTGGAGATGTCATGTCTGAGGGCAATGTGTGGTGTGAATATAATGCAGAGAATTCGTAGTTTGGAAGTTAGGAGGAGGTGCGGGATTACCAAAACTGTTGTCCAGAGGGCTGAGGAAGGGTTGTTGAGGTGGTTCGGACATGTAGAGAGAATGGAGCGAAACAGAATGACTTCAAGAGTGTATCAGTCTGTAGTGGAAGGAAGGCGGGGTAGGGGTCGGCCAAGGAAGGGTTGGAGGGAGGGGGTAAAGGAGGTTTTGTGTGCGAGGGGCTTGGACTTCCAGCAGGCATGCTTGAGCGTGTTTGTTAGGAGTGAATGGAGACAAATGGTTTTTAATACTTGACGTGCTGTTGGAGTGTGAGCAAAGTAACATTTATGAAGGGATTCAGGGAAACCGGCAGGCCGGACTTGAGTCCTGGAGATGGGAAGTACAGTGCCTGCACTCTGAAGGAGGGGTGTTAATGTTGCAGTTTAAAAACTGTAGTGTAAAGCACCCTTCTGGCAAGACAGTGATGGAGTGAATGATGGTGAAAGTTTTTCTTTTTCGGGCCACCCTGCCTTGGTGGGAATCGGCCGGTGTGATAAAAAAAAAAAAAAAAAAAAAAATATATATACATTTATATATATCTTCTTCTTTCAACAAACCGGCCGTATCCCACCAAGGTGGGGTAGCCCAAAAGGAAAAATGAAAGTTTCTCCTTTTACATTTAGTAATATATACAGGAGAAGGGGTTACTAGCCCCTTGCTCCCGGCATTTTAGTCGCCTCTTACAACACGCATAGCTTACGGAGGAAGAATTCTGTTCCACTTCCCCATGGAGATAAGAGGAAATAAACAAGAACTAGAAAGAAAATAGAAGAAAACCCAGATGGGTGTGTACATATATGTTTGTACATGTATGTGTAGTGTGACCTAAGTGTCAGTAGAAGTATCAAGACGTACCTGAAATCTTGCATGTTTATGAGACAGAAAAAAAGACACCAGCAATCCTACCATCATGTAAAACAATTACAGGCTTCCGTTTTACACTCACTTGGCAGGACGGTAGTACCTCCCTGGGTGGTTGCTGTCTACCAACCCACTACCTACCTACCTATATATATATATATATATATATATATATATATATATATATATATATATATATATATATATATATATATATTCATTCATTCATTCATTCATTCATTCATTCATTCTTTTTTTTAGTGTTTCTGTTCTTCTGCCTAAGTGAGTTCTGTCCTATGAGTTTTTCCCTGAGTGTTTGTTCCCATGCTCGTGGTCCATTAGCTCTTCTTTTTGTCTTTAGACTGCCCCCACCACCTCTACACCTCCTTTGTTCTCCCATCCCCACCACCTCTACACCTCCTTTGTTCTCCCATCCCCACCACCTTTTGTATTTATCCTGCCTTCCTTCCCTCCCCAGTTAAAAGTCCAAGTCAGACTAAAACATCGTCATAAGCTCCTAGTTAATAGTATCTTATCTGTTATACATTCTTAGTTCTGCATTAGCCGTATGATTGCAAACATCAATCCTGATATTAACCTCTTATTAAATGACATATACAGTCCTAATAATAATTGCCTTTATTACACTGCTAGTCAGACTAAGACACTACTCAGTGCCATCAATCAGTCAGTCAATCAAAGTTTATTTTCTATAAGGATTACAATGCGGGGTTTACAGATTTTGGTTATTGTGTGGTTTACATGTAATAAAATACTAATTACAGAGGGGGCCACTAGAACACCTAGCATGGCTAGGCATTTCCGGGCAAACTTAGATTAATTCTTAACCCAAAATTATTACAAATTGTGGAGTAAGTTGACATTACGATGACCTCATAGCATTACTAAATTCTCTGCATGCCAGTATGTCCATCATTACTCTCACCGAAACCTGGCTAAAGCCTGATACTACAGATGTCTATGCCATTCCTGGTTACACAGCCATACACAACTGTAGGCCAGATCAAAAAGGGGGTGGCACAGCTATATACTACTCAGACCAACTGGAATGTATCGCTAATACTTGCACAAGGGATGAACATGGGGAATATATAATAGCTAAATTCAAATCCAAATACCTACAAAAACCTCTCACATTGATAAACATCTACAGAGTACCACAGTCAAACATTAGCTGTTTTAGTGAAAACCTAGGAAGTATGATAACTGATGCACGCATGAACAAAGATCACTTACTACTCTCAGGTGACTTCAGTATAAATCTCCTACAAGACCAGGACCCACACGTTACTGAATTCACAAACACAATGAGTAACTGCATGTTGCTACCAACAGTAACAAAACCTACAAGAGTTACAGAGACTAGTGTTTCCCTACTTGACCACATCTGGACCAACACTATATCCTTCTTAAGATCAGGCATAATCACAGATAATACCACAGACCATTACCCTACCTTCCTCATAACAAACCTTGGAAAATTACCCCTAGACACTACTAAAGTCACTTTCAGACTTCACAATGAGACAGCCATTAATAACTTCACAGCAGCAGTGACAAACATTGACTGGCACACTGAGCTAGAAATCTATACAGATATTGACGAATGTATTAATAATTTTCTAAAAAAGACCCAATACCTCTATAACAAGCACTGCCCTAAAAAACCTAACCAGATGGCTGCAAAGAGACTGAACAGTCCCTGGCTAACACCCAGTATCCTCAAATCCATAAATACAAAGCACCTATACGAAAAACAGTACAGAATGGGTCACATAACCAGAGACCAAACAAAATGTTACTCATCAATCCTAACCAGCCTAATAAGAAGGGCTAAAAAATTGTATTATGAGAGCAGATTATCCAACTTACGAGGTGACGTAAAAAAGACCTGGAAAACCCTATCAGAAATACTAGGAACAAAAAAGATAACACGAAATAGTGAAATTGAATTAACAAAACCAGATGAACCCCAATTCCCACCTACTGAAACAGCAAACAGACTCAATGATTTCTTCTCCACTATAGGAAAAAACCTTGCAAATAAAATCCCAAGGTCAGATACCCCACCCAATGACTACCTCACTGGCAACTACCCAAACACACTGTTCCTAGCTCCGACTAACCCAACTGAAGTCTCCCTTATTATCAACAAACTAAAAAACAAGACAGGAGATTTAAATACCTTACCACCCATTATATACAAAAAAGTGTCACAGGTGCTATCACCAATCATTGCAACACTCTTTAACAAATCCATTGAATCCTCTACCTTTCCTACAGTTCTCAAAATAGCAAGGGTCACCCCAATCCATAAAGGAGGAGACCACACAGACTTGAATAACTATAGGCCAATATCCAACTTACACCCTCTCTCTAAAATCTTTGAAAAATTAATCCATAAGCGTATCTATTCCTACCTCATCTCCCACAACATACTCAGCCCCTGTCAATTTGGGTTCAGGCCTAACAAAAATACTAATGATGCTATTATCCACATGCTAGAACATATTTATACAGCAATAGAGAAAAAAGAAGTCCCACTGGGGATCTTCATTGACTTGTGTAAAGCTTTCGATACAGTTGGCCACGACTTGCTCCACATAAAATTGTCGCACTATGGTATAAGAGGGCACTCCCTCAACTACCTAAAGTCATACCTCAGCAACAGAAGCCAATATGTGTACACAAATGGGGTAAACTCTTCCGCACAGCCAATTACAGTTTGTGTCCCACAGGGAAGTGTCCTTGGCCCTCTTCTCTTTCTCCTATACATAAATGACCTACCAAATGCATCACAACTACTCAAACCCACACTATTTGCAGATGACACTACATACGTCTACTCTCACCCGAGCCCAGTCATGCTAGCCAATACTGTAAATACCGAATTACAGAAAATATCAACCTGGATGAGGACCAACAAACTTACTCTAAACATTGACAAAACCTACTACATTCAGTTTGGTAACAGAGCTGCAGATGTGTCTCTTAAGATAATGATAAATGGATCACCTATCACAAAACTCACAGAGGGAAAATTCCTAGGAATCCACCTTGATAATAGACTCAAATTTCAAACAGAAATGACAGGATGGATAATGAGAACCTTCAAAACTAGGGAGGCCAAGCCCATGATGACACTCTTCAGGTCACTTGTTCTATCTAGGCTGGAATATTGCTGCACACTAACAGCACCTTTCAAGGCAGGTGAAATTGCTGACCTAGAAAATGTACAGAGAACCTTCATGGCACGCATAATGGAGATAAAACACCTCAATTACTGGGAGCGCTTGAGGTTCCTAAAACTGTATTCCCTGGAACGCAGGCAGGAGAGATGCATGATTATATACACCTGGAAAATCCTAGAGGGACTAGTACCGAACTTGCACACGAAAATCACTCACTACGAATGCAAAAGACTTGGCAGACGATACAACATCCCCCAATGAAAAGCAGGGGTGTCACTAGCACGTTAAGAGACCATACAATAAGTGTCAGGGGCCCGAGACTGTTCAACTGCCTCCCAGCATACATAAGGGGGATTACCAACAGACCCCTGGCAGTCTTCAAGCTGGCACTGGACAAGCTCCTAAAGTCGGTTCCTGACCAGCCGGGCTGTGGCTCGTACGTTGATTTGCGTGCAGCCAGCAGCAACAGCCTGGTTGATCAGGCTCTGATCCACCAGGAGGCCTGGTCACAGACCGGGCCACGGGGGCGTTGACCCTCAGAACTCTCTCCAGGTAAATTCCAGGTAAACAAATTTCCAAAAAAATTTCCAAGACCATAGGCATACTATCAAAGATACGGTACTATGTTCCACAGTCAGCCCTCCTGGCCCTATATCACACACTTATTTACCCCTATCTCACCTATGGAATTTGTGCATGGGCTCAACAACAATAAACCACCTCAGACCACTAATCACCCAACAAAAGGCTGCAGTCAGAATGATAACAAATTCCCACTACAGACAGCACACTCCACCAATATTCAAAACTCTAAACCTACTCACAATACAAAACATCCATACTTATTACTGCACCTACTACATACATAGAACACTTAACTCTGACATAAACCCTCCCCTCAGACATCTCCTTACCAACCTCAACAGAACACATGACCATAACACAAGACACAGATCACTCTTTGATGTTTCTCGTGTCCATTGCACGCTATGCAAAAACTCAATGCACATAAAAGGCCCTAAAATATGGAATTCATTACCTGTGAATATAAAAGAAGCACTGTCTGTTTATAAATTCAAGTCTCTTCTCAAAAATCACTTACTCACCCACAACTAAATAAATACTGAATAATTGTATCTCATAAATTGTATCTCATATATGTATCTCATTATTGTATTATTGTATCATTATTGTTTTTGTAATACTCATTTGTGCTTGTTATCTGTTTACAATAATGTTTTACCACTGAATACTTCATTGCTTAGTTAATCTTAAGTTAATTTTAAGCCGCCCGTAATGCTATGCATTCAAGTGGCTTTGGCATGCTGCATTTAACTGTATTCTTTTGTACTTCACTGTATCATGTTCAAATTAATAAATAAATAAATAAATAAATATTAAGTGACTAAATACTAGTTTGTGAGTTTAGCAATGTGAATGCTTTTGTTTTGGCACAATACATAGTTTCTATATTGGAGTATCACAAGCAAACTTGTGACTAGTTAGGAATCATTATTTTAAGATTAAGATACGTATTTCTGTGCTTATAGTCAAATGGTTGAGTGAGTGAGTGTAAGTGTGAACCACCAGGTGGTTTTTATGTGGTTAGTTGACAGGGTGTATCAGGGAGATAAATGTTTTCTAACGGTAGTTTTGAATGTGATGAATGTGTCTGCAGTTCTAGAGTTTTCAGGTAGGGTGTTCCAGATTTTAGGGCCTTTGACATACATTGAATTTTTGTATAGATTTAGTCAGACACGGGGAATGTTGTAGAGATGTTTGTGTCTGATGTTATGCTTGTGGGTCCTGTCACAACTATCAAGAAAGCATTTTAGGTCAAGGTTAATATTGGAATTTAAGGTCCTGTATATGTAGATTGCACAGTAGTAAGTGTAGATGTTCTGAACAGGGATTAAGTTTAGATCTATGAAGAGTGGGTGGGGGGTGTTGCCAGGGATGGGATTTAGTGATTATTCTTACTGCGGCTTTTTGTTGAGTTATTATTGGCTTTAGGTGTATTGCTGCAGTTGATCCCCAAGCACAAATAGCATAGGTGAGGTATGGATAAATGAGTGAATGGTATAGTGTGAGAAGGGCATTTTGCGGCATGTAGTATCATATCTTGGAGAGGATCCCAACTGTTTTGGATACTTTTTTTGATATGTGTTGGATATGGGTGCTGAATTTCAGGCTGTTGTTGTCGAGGTATAGGCCTAGGAATTTGCCCTCATTATGTCTGGCAATTACAGTGCTGTCAATCTTAATGTTTAATTGTGCAGCACCTGCTCTGCTACCAAACATAATATAGTAGGTTTTGTCAGTGATAAGTGAAAGTTTATTGGCTGTCATCCAAGTTGATATTTTGAGAAGCTCCTCATTAACAATGGTGTTGAGGGTGGCAAGATTAGGGTGAGAGATGACATAAGTCGTGTCATCAGCAAAGAGAATGGGTTTCAGGTGTTGGGATACGTTTGGAAGATCATTGATGTAAATGAGGAAGAGCAGGGGTCCAAGAACACTTCCCTGTGGAACTCCAGTATCAGGTGGCCATGTTGATGATGCTGTGTCTTTAATGGTGACATACTCATACCTATTAGTAAGGTAGGATTTGAAATATGGAAGCGCATGGCCTCTTAGACCATAATGGTCAAGTTTGTGGAGTAGGATGCTGTGGTCTACTGTGTCAAAAGCTTTTCTTAGGTCAATAAAAATTCCTAGTGGATATTCCTTATTTTCCAATGCTTTGTAAAGCAGATCTAGCATTTCTACAATTGCATCATTAGTGCTTTATTTTTCCTGAAACCAAATTGGCAGGGGTTGAGTATGTTTTGTGCCGTTATAAATGAATACAGTCTCCTGTGCACGAGTTTCTCGAAGATTTTGGATAGCAATGGTAAGTTTGATATTGGCCTATAGTTGTTTACATCTGTAGGGTCACCACCTTTATGTATTGGTGTAACTCTTGCTGTCTGGAGTAGTTTCGGGAAGGTGCTAGTTTCTAGTGACTTTTAAAAAGTACAGTGGTCCCTTGCTTTTCGTAGTTCTCGGCAATCGTAAATTTCGCCAATCATAGGGGTATTTTCATATAAACATGGACTCGCTTTTCATAGGTTGACTCGCGAATAGTAGTTCGTCCGGGACATGTACGCACGGTGTAAGCCAAGGCGGCCTCCCTACCCAGCCAGTCTGGCATTGTTTACCAGTGAGTGAAGGTCCCCTCAAGTGCTCCTACGAAATATTTCATAATATTCCACTCATTTTAGTGCTTGCAAGTACTAAATAAGCTACCATGGCTCCAAAGAAAGCTCCTAGTGCCAAGCCTGTGGTAAATAAGGTGAGAAATATGTACAGTGACAAAGTCTTGGGCCATTTTAGGGAAGTGTTAAAGAAACGCTAGAAACAGAGCTCTCTCCACAGTTACTTTGCGAGACAGGACTAGAGTGACTCTCAAGGTGGTCCTAGTGGCATTAAGAAACAGAGAAGAGAAGCAACCCCAGAGAAGCAATTGGTACCTGAGGTGTTGCTGGAAAGGGATTCCCCTTCCAAACTGTAAACAATCCAATCTCTCTCCTCCTCCAGTCTCCCATACACTAAGAAGAATCTCTAATAAAGGTAAGTGTTATGCTGTTAATGTTTCATTCATCATTTACCATTGTATTGTTTATGTACTACATGTATATTTCATGTAAAATTTTTTTTTGTTTTAATACTTCTGGGTGTCAGGAATGGATTAATTGTATTTACATTATTTCTTATGGGGAAAATTGATTCGCAAATCGTAAATTTCATTTATAGTAGCTCCTCCAGGAACGGATTAATTACGAAAAACGAGGGACCACTGTAATGAAATAGCATGTGAAAGGACATGGGCCGCTCGCTTGTACAATAATGGTGGGACATGAGACAGATTCCCCGAGTTATTTTTAAGTGACTTTACAATCTCTGTGACTTCCGTGGGCTCAGTTGGTACAAGACAGAAGGAATTTGGGAAATTCCCATCTAGATAGTCCCCGGCATGGGCGTTGGTACGTGGGATTTTACTGGCAAGATTAGATCCTATGGTTGCGAAGAAGTCGTTTATCTTGTTAGCTGTTTCAGTGGGATGCAGTGGTGTTTCGTTAGGTTTAGTTAGGACAATATTCTTGTTTTTTTTTTTCAGTTTGTGGGTGCCCAGAATCTGAGAGAGTGTTTTCCAGGTCTTTTTTATATCTCCTCTTGTGTCAGTGAATCTGCTGGAGTAGTAGAGTTGTTTGGCTTTCTTTATTACTTTGGTGAGAACTGATGAATAGTGTTTAAGAATATCTTTTGTATTAAGCCCTGTCTATATTGCTTTTCATATTGGTGTTTCTTATCAGTAGATTTCAGAATGCTGCTGGTTAGCCATGGGCAACCGAGCCGTTTATTCTTGATCTGTTTTGTTTTTATAGGACAATGTTTGTTGTATAGTCTAAGTAATTTGTTAAGAAAAATGTCTGTCCAATCGTCAGTACCATTGGCCTTAGAGAATTCTGTAGGCCAGTCAATAGTCTCTAGGTCTGCTATGAACTTCCTTATTGAGGCCTCGTCATGGAGTCTAAATGAAATTTGTTGTATTCCAGTGGTGGTTTACTAATGTTTGTTTAGAGGAAGGTAGGGTAGTGGTCTGTAGTGCTGTCTGTTATTATCCCTGATGTAAGGGAGGCTAGTATATTGGTCCATATGTGGTCTGTTATGGTTGCACTTGTCTCAGTGAGCCTGGTTGGTTTAGTTATTGTTGGTATGAGAAGTGTGTTGTTCATATTGTTGATGAAATCAGTTACAGGCTGATCATCTAGTAGGCCAAGGTTGATATTGAAGTATTCAATTATAATGTCAGATCATTAACCCTTTCAGGGTCGACAGGCCCTCTCCCAGACTTGTTCTCAGGGTCAGCCAAATTTCAAAAAAAAAAAATTAGTTTCTTATGAAAAGATAGAGAATCTTTTCCCAATCATAGTGACACCAAAAGTATGAAATTTGATGGAAAACTTACGGAATTATGCTCTCACGAAGTTAGCGGTCTCAACGATGTTTACGCATCGGCGATTTTGCCCACTTTGTGCCCTATTTTCGGCCAATTCAGTGTATTTGTCGACAAAAATCATAACTATTTCACTAGAACTCCATTTTTTCTATCGAATGAGTACAAGAAACCACCCATTTACCGATTTCAACTATCCAATACAATGGTCAGAATTTAGCAATTTTGCCAATTTCACACAAATTTCAAAAGATGCCAATTTCCAAATAGGGTCCAGAATAAACAAGAAAGACATTCCTGGCACTAAAATAGCATTTCCTCTGTTCATTAGTCACGTCCCCATGCCCCTCTTACATTCTTTTGCTTTCCTCTTTGAATTTTTATTCTCACAAAAAAAATAGAAGATTTACTGTTATGCAGACTACTGCATTAGTGTAGAAATGTTATAAATAATATCAGCGCACTTGTGAAAGAATATTAGACTCACCAGTTGACGTGTATTGGACTCATAGCATGATTTGTTTACTTTTGAACTTTGGTAAAAATTGAACATTTCTGCTACTTTGAGCTCAATTTCAAGGTACTTTTCTTTGTAAAACCAGTCAAAATCATCTCAATTTCTGTAATATGTCTTCCATTCTATAAAATGAGACCAGGAAAACTAGAATACAACAATAAATACCATACAAAAATACAGTGCAAACTCGCTGTTTTAATCCAAAAACACGGTCAACGTTTTTTTTTTTTCTCATTATGCACTGTGTGCTGCAGGATTTTTTTTTATACCATGCACACTGACCACATAGACCCATTCTTTCATATGTAGGCCTACCAGCTTTCTCTCGTTAGATTTGAGGGCGCTAGAATTTAGGCGTACTAGTACATCAAAAACCCTGGCTTGTAAGCCATACTAGTAAGGCCGAAACCTTGAAAGGGTTAAGAAAACACCAGAGGTGTCGTAAGGGGGGCGGGGGGGCGGGCCGCCCCGGGTGACACCATTTCGGGGGTGACACCATAGAGCCTCTAAAGAAGGTGACACTAATGCCCAACACAGTGCTGCACCAACATAAGAGAAGAATCCTTCATTTCTATATAGCCTATTATGTATTAACAAAATACAAATAAGCCTATATAGGGAAAATCATTGATTTTGATGATGAGATAGATGATTTTGCATAACTGAAGGCAAGGAAATGTAAGATCAGATTTATTTATTTATTTATTTGTTTATTTATTTATAATTTGAGCATACATACAGAGGTACAAAAAAATACAGATAAGAGCAGCATGCCAAAGCCACTTATACTATGCATAGCATTACGGGCTGGCTTAAAATTAACTTAAGATTAACTAAGCAATGATGAAATCAGTGAAAAACATTAATGTAAACAGATTACTATAAAGCACAAGTGAGTATTACAAAGACAGGTCATATGGTTGCATGCATTGTTGTAAATTCAGTAGAATGGAGTATTCTGTTAGGTAGTGTATTTAAAAAATAATAAAGTTAGATTGGGTTTTAGGTTTAACATTTATGTGATATAATCGTGAGAAACATTTAAGATATACAATTTATAAGGTTCAGTTATTCAGTATTTATTTGGTTTTGGGTGAGTAAGTGATCTTTGAGAAGAGACTTGAATTTATAAACAGGTAGTGTTTCTTTTATATTTACAGGTAATGAATTCCAGATTTTAGGGCCTTTTATGTGCATTGAGTTTTTGCATAGCGTGAGATGGACACGAGGAATATCAAAGAGTGATCTGTGCCTTGTGTTATGGTCATGTGTTCTGTTGAGGTTGGCAAGGAGATGTTTGAGGGGAGGGTTAATATCAGAGTTGAGTGTTCTATGTATGTAATAGGTGCAGTAATAAGTATGGATGTTTTGTATGGTGAGTAGGTTGAGTGTATTGAATATTGGTGGAGTGTGCTGCCTGTAGTGAGAATTTGTTATCATTCTAACTGCAGCCTTTTGTTGGGTAATTAGTGGTCTGAGATGGTTACTTGTTGTTGAGCCCCATGCACAAATTCCATAGGTGAGATAGGGGTAAATAAGAGAGTGATATAGGGCCAGGAGGGCTGACTGTGGAGCATAGTACCGTATCTTCGATAGTATGCCTACAGTCTTGGATATTTTCTTAGAAATTTGTTGTATATGTGTATGAAATTTGAGTCTATTATCAAGGTGGATTCCTAAGAATTTTCCCTCTGTTAGCTTTGTGATAGGTGATCCGTTTATCATTATGTTAAGAGGGACATCTGTAGCTCTGTTACCAAACTGAATGAAGTAGGTTTTGTCAATGTTTAGTGTAAGTTTGTTAGTACTCATCCAGGTAGATATTTTCTGTAATTCGGTATTTACAGTATTGGCTAGCGTGACTGGGCTCGGGTGGGAGAAGACGTATGTTGTGTCATCAGCAAATAGTGTGGGTTTGAGTAATTGCGAAGCATTTGGTAGGTCATTTATGTATAGGAGAAAGAGAAGAGGGCCAAGGACACTTCCCTGTGGGACACCAACTGTAATTGGTTGTGCAGAAGAGTTTGCCCCATTTGCGTACACATATTGGCTTCTGTTGCTGAGGTATGACTTGAGGTAGTTGAGGGAGTGCCCTCTTATACCATAGTGTGACAATTTTACGTGGAGCAAGTCATGGTCAACTGTATCAAAAGCTTTACGTAAGTCAATGAAGATCCCCAGTGGGACTTCTTTTTTCTCTATTGCAGTGTATATATGTTCTAGCATGTGTATAATAGCATCATTAGTATTTTTATTAGGCCTGAATCCAAATTGGCAGGGGTTGAGTATGTTTTGGGAGATAAGGTAGGAGTAGATTCGTTTATGAATTAATTTTTCGAAGATTTTTGAGAGAGGGTGTAAGTTGGATATTGGCCTATAGTTATTCAACTCTGTTTGGTCTCCTCCTTTGTGGATCGGGGTGACCCTTGCTATTTTGAGTACTGTAGGAAAGGTGGAGGATTCAATGGATTTGTTAAAGAGTGTTGCAATGATTGGTGATAGCACTTGTGACACTTTTTTGTATATAAAGGGTGGTAAGGTATTTAAATCTCCTGCCTTGTTTTTTAGTGCGTTGATAATAAGGGAGACTTCGTATGGGTTAGTCGGAGCTAGGAACAGTGTGTTCGGGTAGTTGCCGGTGAGGTAGTCATTTGGTGGGGTATCTGAGCTTGGGATTTTATTGGCAAGGTTTTGTCCTATAGTGGAGAAGAAATCATTGAGTCTGTTTGCTGTTTCTGTTGGTGGGAGTTGGGGTTCATCTGATTTTGCTAATTTTATTTCGCTATTTCGTGATATCACTGAGATGTTACCTGTACTCAAGGTCAGACCGGAACTAGTGTTTCTCTGATATTGCAATGTTTTTCTATATTTTTCAAGTTTCTTTTTGTTTTAGCATTGTTAATGATGAATAAATGTAGGATCTGTTGGCTGTACTCAAAGTAGCATTTGAGTTTGTTTCCTCAATATTATTACGTTTATTTATTTTATTGTTAATAAAGTCGAGAAGTATTCTCCTGTTCAGTTTATGGTCCTTAAATGTTCTCATTGCTAAACATTTGTCGCTGGTCATGCAGTAGTGACATAACTGGAGTTTACCCCCCCACCCCCCCACCTTTGAATTTCATGGGGGTGACACCAAAGATGCTGCTCCGGGTGACACCAGAGATTCCACCCCGGGTGACACCAGAGATGCCGCCCCAGGTGACACCATCTCTAGTGATGCCTCTGGCAAACACTATGATGACCTCCAAGCACTACTCAGTTCTCTAAATGTCAGTATGTCTATCATTACTCTCACTGTAACCTGGCTACAAAATGATGTTATGAACATCTTTGCCATACCTGGCTACACAGCCATACGCAATTGTAGGCCAGATCAATTAGGAGGTGGCACAGCTATATACTACTCCGATGAGCTTGAATGTATAAAATCTACTTGCACTAGGGATGAATATGGTGACTATACATTTGCTAAATTTAAATCCAAAGGCCTTTAACAGTTGGAGCAATCTACAGAGTACCTCACTCCAATATTTACTTGTTGAGTGAAACCCTAAGAAACATGATAACTGACAGAGATGAATAAACACCACCTGATACCTGAAGGTGGCTTCAACATGGCCATGACCCACAGGTAACTGAATTCACAAGCACTATGAGCAAGTGTACTTAAGCCAACTATAACAAAACCTACAAGAATCTCTGAGACAAGTGCATCATTACTTGACCATATCTGGACAAACAATATATCCCATTAAAAGCAGGCATAATCACAGATAACACCACTGACCACTATCTCACCTTTCTCATAACCAACTTACGTACATTGCCCGAGGACGCAAGTAAGATCACATTCCAACTACGTGATGAGTCATCAGTTAATAACTTTATTTCAGCATTAAGTAACATCGACTGGCAGAGTGAGCTAGCAGGCAACCTCCATATTGATGAATGAGTTAATACTTTTTTTACAAAAAACCCAAAACCTCTGTAACAGGGATTGCCTGATAAAAACAAAGCAGATCACAGCCCCTGGCTTACAAACACCATCCTCAAATCTATTGATAAAAATATCTGTATGAAAAACAGTACAGAATGGGTCTAATAACAAAGGATCTGACTAAACATTACTTGTCAGTACTAACTAATCTAATAAGGAGGTCTAAAAAACTGTATTATGAAAACAGATTTCATGACATATAGATATGAAAAAGACCTGGAAAACCCTATCTGAAATTCTAGGCTCTAAAAATCTCTCTGGAAACAGTGATTAACTTAAAAAATCAGAAGAGCCTCTCCTCCAGCCAACAGATACTGCCAACAAACTTAATGTCTTTTTCTTGACCGTAGGAACAAAGCTAGCAAGCAAAATCCCAAACTCAAGCACTCAGCCAAAAGACTACCTCACTGATAACCACCTAAATACTCTATTTCTAGTCCCAACAAATCTCATTCATCATCAAAATACTAAAGAACAAGACAAGAGACCTAAATAACTTACCACCACTCATGTGTGAAAAAGCTTCTCATGTGTTAAGAACAAAAGAACATAAGAAAGAAGGAACACTGCAATGGGCCTACTGACCCATGCAGAGCAGGACCATGTCCCCCCCTGGATTAGCCCAATGACCCCCCCCCCAGATTAGCCCAATGACCCACCCAGTCTGGTTATCTCCACTCAAGGATGGAGCACGGCACCAGACCCAGCAGCACAAGCTAGTCAGGTCCAACTCACACCCACCCACACCCACTCATGTATTTATCTGACCTATTTTTAAAACTACACAACGTTTTAGCCTGAATAACTGTACTCGGGAGTTTGTTCCACTCATCCACGACTCTATTACCAAACCAGTGCTTTCCTATATCCTTCCTGAATCTGAATTTTTCCAACTTGAAACCATTGCTGCGAGACCTGTCTTGGCTGGAAATTTTCAGCACGCTATTTGCATCCCCTTTAGTTATTCCTGTTTTCCATTTATACACATCGATCATATCCCCCCTAATTCTACGCCTTTTGAGAGAGTGCAGATTCAGGGCCCTCAGTCTATCCTCATAGGGAAGATTTCTGATACAGTGGTCCCTCGTTTTTCGTAATTAATATGCTCCTGAAGGAGCTACTATAAACGAAATTTACGATTTGCGAATCAATTTTCCCCGTAAGAAATAATGTAAATACAATTAATCCGTTCCTGACACCCAGAAGTATTAAAACAAAAAAATTCTTTACATGAAATATGCATGTAGTACATAAACAATACAATGGGAAATGATGAATGAAACATTAACAGCATAACACTTACCTTTATTGGAGATACAGTGGACCCCCGCATAGCGAACTTAATCCGTGCAAGAGGGCTGGTCGTTATGCGAAATGTTCGCTATGCGAATTAATTTTCCCCATAAGAAATAATGGAAATAAAATTAATCCGTGCAAGACACCCAAAAGTATGAAAAAAAATTTTTTTACCACAAAAAAATGTTAATTTTAGTACACACAAACTGAAAAAGGCATGCACAATTACATGACACTTACTTTTATTGAAGATCTGGTGATGATTGATGGGATGGGAGGAGGGGAGAGAGAGTGTTAGTGTTTAGAAGGGGAATCCCCTTCCATTAGGACTTGAGGTAGCAAGTCCTTTTCTGGGGTTACTTCCCTTCTTCTTTTAATGCCACTAGGACCAGCTTCAGAGTCACTGGACTTCTTTCGCACAACATATCTGTCCATAGTGGCCTGTACCTCTCGTTCCTTTATGACTTTCCTAAAGTGTTTCACAACAGTGTCATTGTAATAGTCACCAGCACGGCTTGCAATAGCTGTGTGAGGGTGATTTTCATCAAAAAAGGTTTGCACTTCAAGCCATTTTGCACACATTTCCTTAATCTTTGAAGTAGGCAATTCCTTCAATTTCTCTCTCCCCTCCTCTGAACCAGTTTCCCCAGGTCTGGCCTCTTGCTCTTGAAGTTGATCTATCAGCTCATCAGTGGTTAGTTCTTCATTGTCCTCCTCCACCAACTCTTCCACATCCTCCCCACTAACCTCCAACCCCAAGGACTTCCCCAATTCCACAATTGATTCCTCAACTGGTATACTACTCCTCTCAGGGTTAGCCTCAAACCCTTCAAAATCCCTTTTGTCTACACATTCTGGCCACAGTTTCTTCCAAGCAGAGTTCAAGGTTCTCTTAGTCACTCCCTCCCAAGCCTTACCTATAAGGTTTACACAACTGAGGATATTAAAGTGATCCTTCCAAAACTCTTTTAGAGTCAATCCAGTGTCTGTGGTCACTTCAAAGCACTTTTGAAACAGAGCTTTTGTGTACAGTTTCTTGAAGTTGGAAATGACCTGCTGGTCCATGGGCTGCAGGAGAGGAGTGGTATTAGGAGGCAAAAACTTCACCTTAATGAAGCTCATGTCCCCATAAAGTCGCTCTGCCACGTCTGTAGGATGACCAGGGGCATTGTCTAACACCAGGAGGCACTTAAGGTCTAATTTCTTTTCAGTTAGGTAATCTTTCACATTGGGGGCAAATGCATGGTGTAACCAGTTATAGAAAAATTCCCTAGTGACCCATGCCTTACTGTTTGCCCTCCACAGCACACACAAATTATCCTTGAGGACATTCTTTTGCCTGAACGCTCTGGGAGTTTCAGAGTGATACACTAATAAAGGCTTAACTTTGCAATCACCAGTAGCATTGGCACACATGAGAAGAGTAAGCCTGTCTTTCATAGGCTTATGTCCTGGGAGTGCCTTTTCCTCCTGAGTAATGTAGGTCCTGCTTGGCATTTTCTTCCAGAACAGGCCTGTTTCATCACAATTAAACACTTGTTCAGGTTCCAGTCCTTCAGTTTCTATGTACTCCTTGAATTCATGCACATATTTTTCAGCCGCTTTGTGGTCCGAACTGGCAGCCTCACCATGCCGTATCACACTATGGATGCCACTACGCTTCTTAAATCTCTCAAACCAACCTTTGCTGGCCTTAAATTCACTCACATCATCACTAGTTGCAGGCATTTTTTTAATTAAATCGTCATGCAACTTCCTAGCCTTTTCACATATGATCGCTTGAGAGACGCTATCTCCTGCTAGCTGTTTTTCATTTATCCACACCAATAAGAGTCTCTCAACATCTTCCATCACTTGCGATCTTTGTTTCGAAAACACAGTTAAACCTTTGGCAACAACAGCTTCCTTGATTGCCGTTTTCTTGCCCACAATAGAAGCGATGGTTGATTTTGGTTTCTTGTACAACCTGACCAGGTCGGTGATACGTACTCCACTTTCATACTTATCAATGATTTCTTTCTTAATTTCAATGGGTATTCTTACCCTTTGAGGTGTAGGGTTGGCACTAGAAGCTTTCTTGGGGCCCATGGTCACTTATTTTCCACAAACAGCACCGAAAACACTGTAATAATACGAAATATTCCGAGTGTATGCTTGAATGTTACCGCGGAGGCTAGCTGGTAAACAATGGGACGGGCGGCACATGTGAGGCTGGCTGAGGGCCCACATTGGACGCGTCTCGAACGAAGTTCGCTGAGCGGGTTTTTGTCTACTATGCGGGGCAAAATTTTAGCGGACAAAGCGTTCGCTATGCGGAATGTTCGCTATGCAAGGCGTTCGCTATGCGGGAGTCCACTGTACTTCTTAGTGTATGGGAGACTGGAGGAGGAGAGAGATTGGATTGTTTATGGTTTGGAAGGGGAATCCCATTCCATCAACACTTCAGGTACCATTTGCTTTTCTGGGGTTGCTTCTCTTCTCTGTTTCTTAATGCCACTAGGACCACCTTGAGAGTCACTGGAGTCCTGTCTCGCAAAATAACTGTGGAGAGAGCTCTCTTTCTGGCGTCTCTTTAACACTTCCCTAAAATGGCCCAAGACTTTGTCACTGTACATGTTGCCAACCTGGCTTGCAACATCCTTCTCAGGGTGATGTTTCTCCATAAATCTTTCCATTCTACCCCACATTGCAAAAATCTCCTTAATTTCTGAAGAAGGCACCTTCTTCCATTTCTCTTCCTCCTCCTCTGCAGCAAGATTCTGAGCTGCGATCTGTTGCTCTTCCTGCTGAAGCTCTTGCAGCTCCTCAGTGGTGAGCTCTTCGTTGTGGTCTTCCACCAATTCTTCCACATCATCCAAACTCACATCCAACCCCATGGAACTCCCCAGTGCCACAACTGATTTTATAACAGACATAGGCTCATCAGGGTCAGTACCAAACCCTTCAAAATCCTTCTTGTTGACACAATCTGGCCACAATTTTCTCCAAGCAGAGTTCAAAGTCCTGGTAGTCACTCCCTCCCAAGCCATACCTATAAGGGTTATGCAATGGAGGATGCTGAAGTGTTCTCTCCAAAATTCCCTTAGGGTCAAGTGAGTGAGTGTGGTCACAGTCAAGCACCTGTGAAACACTGCTTTTGTGTAGAGTTTTTTTAAGTTTCCAATGACCTGCTGGTCCATGGGCTGGAGGAGAGGAGTGGTATTCGGGGGCAAGAAGTTTACTGTGATGAACTCAAACTCCTCGAAAATTAGGTCATCAAAGTTTGGAGGATGAGCAGGTGCATTCTCCATTACTAGCAGGCACTTGAGATCCAATTTCTTTTCCAGGAGATACTCCTTCACACTTGGGCCAAACACTTCATTGAACCACTCGACGAAAATTTCCCTCGTGACCCATGCCTTACTATTAGATTTCTAAAACACACACAATTTACTCTTCATAACATTGTTTTTCCTGAACACTCTGGGATTTTCAGAATGGTACACTAGTAATGGCTTCACTTTGAAATTCCCACTAGCATTAGCACAGAACATTAGCGTCAGCCTGTCTTTCACAGGCTTGTGTCCTGGCATTGCCTTTTCCTCCTGTGTAATGAAGGTCCTCTTTGGCATTTTCTTCCAAAAGAGACCTGTTTTGTCACAACTGAACACTTGTTCAGGTTTCAGTCCTTCAGCCTCTATGTACTCCTTGAATTCATGCACATATTTTTCAGCCACCTTGTGGTCCGAACTGGCAGCTTCACCATGCCTTACCACACTGTGTATGCCAGTACTGTTCTTAAATCTCTCAAACCAGCCTTTGCTGGCCTTAAATTCACTCACATCACCACTAGTTGCAGGCAATTTCTTTACCAAATCGTCATGCAACTGCCGAGCCTTTTCACAAATAATCGAAGTCATAAGAGTATCTCCTGCTAATTGTTTCTCATTTATCCACACCAGTAATAACTTCTCAACATCTTCAAGTACTGGTGATCTCATTTTTGTCAGCATAGTTACCCCCTTTGCAACAACAGCGTCCTTGATTTCCTTTTTCTTGGCCACTATGGAACATAAGGTTCTGTAGGGTTTCTTATACATCCTGGCCAGTTCGGCCACACTTGTACCACTTTCATATTGTTCAATGATGTTTTTCTTAAATTCAATCGTATTTCTCACCTTTACCACAGGCTTGGCACTAGGAGCTTTCTTTGGAGCCATGGTAGCTTATTTAGTACTTGCAAGCACTAAATGGAATATTATGAAATATTTCGCTGGAGCACGTGAGGGGACCTTCGCTCATTGGTAAACAATGCCAGACTGGCTGCCGCCACAGCTCACGCCATGGGTATGCGTCCCGGACAAACTATGACTCGCGAGTCAACCTATGAAAAGTGAGCCCATGTTTATACGAAAATATCCCTATGATTGCCGAAATTTACGATTGCCGAGAATTACGAAAAGCGAGGGACCACTGTATATATATATATACAGTGGACCCCCGCATAACGATGGCATCACATAGCGATTAATCCGCATACCGCTTGCTTTAATCGCAAAAATTTTGCCGCGCATACCGATTAAAAACCCGCTCACCGATTTTCGTCCGAGACGCGTCCAATGTGCGCCCTCAGCCAGCCTCACATTTGCCGCCGGTGGCATTGTTTACCAGCCAGCCTCCGCGGTAACATCCAAGCATACAATCGTAACATTTCGTATTATTACAGTGTTTTTGGTGATTTTATCTGGAAAATAAGTGACCATGGGCCCCAAGAAAGCTTCTAGTGCCAACCCTACAGCAATAAGGGTGAGAATTAACCCCAGAGGATTTTCCACCCAGGATAACCCAAAAAAGTCAGTGTCATCGAAGACTGTCTAACTTATTTCCATTGGGGTCCTTAATCTTGTCTCCCAGGATGCAACCCACACCAGTCGACTAACACCCAGGTGAACAGGGAAAAATGCCTGGAACTAGTGCTCATATTGGTGAATTTAAAGCCAGCAAAGGTTGGTTTGAGAGATTTAAGAATCGTAGTGACATACACAGTGTGATAAGGCCTGTTCTGGAAGAAAATGCCAAACAGGGCCTACAGTACTCAGGAGGAAAAGGCACTCCCAGGACACAGTGTCTCATCAGTCATTGCTGCATCTTCAATAAAGGTAAGTGTCATTTATTCTTCATTTAGTAGACTAGTACATGCACAATATATACTGTGCATGTACTACTCTACTATTGTGCATGTATCCTTCTCTTTGTGTGTAGGAAAATGTATATTTCATGTGGTAAAATTTTTTTTTTCATACTTTTGGGTGTCTTGCACGGATTAATTTGATTTCCATTATTTCTTATGGGGAAAATTCATTCGCATACCGATTATTTCGCATACCAATGAGCCCTCTTGCACGGATTAAAATCGGTATGCGGGGGTCCACTGTATACAGTGGACCCCCGCATACTGTACGCATCGCATACCGTACAATCCGCATACCGCTCGCTTTTCTCGCAAAAATTTTGCCTCGCATACCGCCCAAAAACCCACTCACCGCTCTTCGTCCGAGACGCGTCCAATGTGTGCCCTCAGCCAGCCTCACATGTTCCGCCGGTGGCATTGTTTACCAACCAGCCTCCGCGGTAACATCCAAGCATACAATCGGAACATTTCGTATTATTACAGTGTTTTCGGTGATTTATCTGGAAAATAAGTGACCATGGGCCCCAAGAAAGCTTCTAGTGCCAACCCTACAGGAATAAGGGTGAGAATTACTATAGAGATGAAGAAAGAGATCATTGATAAGTATGAAAGTGGAGTGCGTGTCGCCGACCTGGCCAGGTTGTACAAGAAACCCAAATCAACCATCGCTACTATTGTGGGCAACTGAAAGGCAATCAAGGAAGCTGTTCTTGCCAAAGGTTTAACTGTGTTTTCGAAACAGAGATCGCAAGTGATGGAAGATGTTGAGAGACTCTTATTGGTGTGGATAAATGAAAAACAGGTAGCAGGAGATAGCGTCTCTCAAGCAATCATAAGCGAAAAGGCTAGGAAGTTCCATGAGGATTTAATTAAAAAAATGCCTGCAACTAGTGATGATGTGAGTGAATTTAAGGCCAGCAAAGGTTGGTTTGAGAGATTTAAGAAGCGTAGTGGCATACATAGTGTTATAAGGCATGGTGAGGCTGCCAGTTCGGACCACAAAGCAGCTGAAAAATATGTGCAGGAATTCAAGGAGTACATAGACAGTGAAGGACTGAAACCTGAACAAGTGTTTAATTGTGATGAAACAGGCCTGTTTTGGAAGAAAATGCCAAGCAGGACCTACATTACTGAGGAGGAAAAGGCACTCCCAGGACATAAGCCTATGAAAGACAGGCTTACTTTGTTGATGTGTTCCAATGCTACTGGTGATTGCAAAGTGAAGCCTTTATTAGTGTATCACTCTGAAACTCCCAGACCGTTCAGGCAAAAGAATGTCCTCAAGGAGAATTTGTGTGTGCTGTGGAGGGCAAACAGTAAGGCATGGGTCACTAGGGACTTTTTCTATGACTGGTTACACCATGCATTTGCCCCCAATGTGAAAGATTACCTAACTGAAAAGAAATTAGAACTTAAGTGCCTCCTGGTGTTAGACAATGCCCCTGGTCATCCTACAGACGTGGCAGAGCGACTTTATGGGGACATGAAATTCATTAAGGTGAAGTTTTTGCCTCCTAATACCACTCCTCTCCTGCAGCCCATGGACCAGCAGGTTATTGCAAACTTCAAAAAACTGTACACAAAAGCTCTGTTTGAAAGGTGCTTTGTAGTGACCTCAGAAACTCAACTGACTCTAAGAGAGTTTTGGAGAGAGCACTTTAATATCCTCAATTGTGTAAATCTTATAGGTAAGGCTTGGGAGGGAGTGACTAAGAAGACCTTGAACTCTGCTTGGAAGAAACTGTGGCCAGAATGTGTAGACAAAAGGGATTTTGAAGGGTTTGAGGCTATCCCTGAGAGGATTATGCCAGTTGAGGAATCCATTGTGGCATTGGGAAAGTCCTTGGGGTTGGAGGTTAGTGGGGAGGATGTGGAAGAGTTGGTGGAGGAGGACAATGAAGAACTAACCACTGATGAGCTGATAGATCAACTTCAAGAGCAAGAGGCCAGACCTGAGGAAACTGGTTCGAAGGAGGGGAGAGAGAAATTGAAGAAATTGCCTACTGCAAAGATTAAGGAAATCTGTGCAAAGTGGCTTGAAGTGCAAACCTTCATGGATGAAAATCACCCTCACACAGCTATTGCAAGCCATGCTGGTGATTATTACACTGACAATGTTGTGAAACACTTTAGGAAAGTCATAAAGGAACGAGAGGTACAGGCCACTATGGACAGATATGTTGTGCGAAAGAAGTCCAGTGACTCTGAAGCTGGTCCTAGTGGCATTAAAAGAAGAAGGGAAGTAACCCCAGAAAAGGACTCGACACCTCAAGTCTTAATGGAAGGGGATTCCCCTTCTAAACACTAACACACTCTCTCCCCTCCTCCCATCCCATCAATCATCACCAGATCTTCAATAAAAGTAAGTGTCATGTAATTGTGCATGCCTTTTTCAGTTTGTGTGCATTAAAATTAACATTTCATGTGGTAAAATTTTTTTTTTTCACACTTTTGGGTGTCTTGCACGGATTAATTTGATTTCCATTATTTCTTATGGGGAAAATTCATTCGCATACCGACCATTTCGCATAACAATCAGCCCTCTTGCACGGATTGAAGTCGCTATGCGGGGGTCCACTGTACAAAAATACCCCTATAATTTCCGAAATTTACGATTGCCGAGAACTACGAAAAGCGAGGGACCACTGTACATGGGATCATCTTTGTCATCCTCCTCTGTACGTTTTCCAGAGCATTTATATCCATTCTGTAATACGGTGACCAGAACTGAGCAGCATAGTCTAAATGAGGTCTAACCAAGGATATATAGAGTTGAACAACCTGAGGACTTCTATTATTTATACTTCTAGATATGAAGCCAAGAATTCTGTTAGCTTTATTGCGAACACTAATGCACTGTTGTCTTGGTTTTAGATTACTGCTAACCAGAACTCCTAAATCCTTTTCGCAATCAGTAGTACATATTAAGATGTACATTATTTAGTTTATATGTGGCATTTAACTGTCCAACATTTAGAACTTTGCATTTGTCAATATTAAACTGCATCTGCCACTTCTCTGACCATTGCATCAGTCTATTCAAATCATCCTGGAGTGCTCTAGTGTCCTCATTAGAATGAATTGGACGGCCTATTTTGGTGTCATCAGCAAATTTGCCTATGTCGCTGTTTATTCCCTCATCTATGTCGTTTATGTAAATTGTGAACAACAACGGGCCCAACACTGACTCCTGATGAACACTGCTTGTGATGTACCCCCATTCTGATTTCTCCCCATTTATGCAAACTCTCTGCTGCCTATTTGTCACCCATGCCTCTACCCAGGAAAAAATTTCTCCTCCTATTCCATGTGCCTTAAGTTTCCTCAATAGCCTCTGGTGTGGAACTCTATCGAAAGCCTTACTGAAGTCCATATACACAATATCATATTCATTATCATGATCTACCTCCTCAAACACCTTAGTGAAAAAAGTTAGTAAATTCGTAAGACAGGAACGCCCCTTTGTAAAACCGTGTTGAGATTCATTAATCAATCTGTGCCTATCAAGATGGCTACGAATTGCTTCGGCAATTATTGATTCCATAAATTTTCCCACTGTGGAGGTAAGGCTTATTGGTCTATAGTTCGAAGCCAAGGATCTGTCACCTGCCTTGTAAATAGGTATTACATTTGCCATTTTCCACTTATCAGACACTATGCCAGTTTGTAGTGATATGTTAAAAAGATTAGCCAAAGGTGTGTTAAGTTCCTCTTTACATTCCTTTAACACCCTTGCAAACAGTTCATCAGGACCTGGGGATTTGTTAGGTCTTAGTTTCTCTATTTGTCTGAAGACCATGTCACTAGTTACTGCAATCGTACATAGTTTATTATCCTGTTCTACATAATCTATTATTTCAGGAATATCGGTAGTATTTTCCTGGGTGAAAACTGAGAGGGAGTAGCTATTGAGAATTTCACACATATCCTTATCACTGTCAGTGATCTGACCAGAGTTACTCTTAAGTGGGCCAATCTTGTTCCTAATCTTACTTCTGTATACCTGAAAGAACCCTTCTGGGTTAGTCTTTGAATCCCTTGTGACCTTAGCCTCATAATCCCTTTTTGCTTTTCTTATTCCTTTCATTATTTCTCTCTTTAATTGAATATATTGATTTCTTAACTGCTCGTTCCCTCTTTTGATACACCTATATATGCCTCTCTTTTGACCAATGAGATGTTTTAATATATTGTTGTTACAAAAAGTGCGATTTCTAAAAAGCTTAGAGATCTCCAGTGAATACTAGAAAGGACTGCCCTTCTAGCATCCAGCCTGTTACTGGGTTTTCGTAACAATTAGTCAGTATCCTTGTCCAATTATCCATTAGAATTCAATAAGAATTAATAGTGCTTCAGGATTACAACTGGTAGGCTACTAACTAGAGAAATTAAAATTTAATAAATTTATTAATAATTAAGTTGTCTAGGTGTATATCAAATTACATTATATCAGTATCAACAAAATAAGAATAATCACTTCTCTCGTGTACAGTATTATTGTGCTGAAAGCACATATCACATATTTATGTCTTAAGTACCGTTTGGTACATTAACATTTAATAATACAATATACAAATAAGTTTGTGTGTAAGTGCTCTAAGTTCAATTCAATTCAATTCAAAGTTTATTCTCTATAAGGATTACAATGCTGAGTTTACAGAATTTGGTTATTGTGTGGTTTACATGTAGTAAAATAATAATTACAGAGTGTACCACTAGAACACCTAGCATGGCTAGGCATTTCGGGCAGACTTATATTAAATCTTAAGTTTAAAATATTACAAAATTTTGAGGTAAGTTGGTATTATGGCTAAGTGACTAAATACTAGTTTGTGAGTTTAGCAATGTGAATGCTTTTGTTTTGGCACTATACATAGTTTCAGTATTGGAGTATCACAGGCCAACTTATGACTAGTTAAGATTCATTATTTTGAGATTGAGATTGATATTTCTGTTTATGGTCAAATGGGTGAGTGAGTGTAAGTGTGAACCACCAGGTGGTATTCGTATTATTAGTTGACAGGGTGTATCAGGGAGATAAGATGTTTTCTGATGGTAGTTTTGAAGGTGATGAATGTGTCTGCAGTTTTGGAATTTTCAGGTAGGGTGTTCCAGATTTTAGGGCCTTTGACATACATTGAATTTTTGTAAAGGTTTAGTCGGACACTGGGAATGTCATAGAGATGTTTGTGTCTGGTGTTGTGCCTGTGGGTTCTGTCACAACTATCAAGAAAGCATTTTAGGTCAAGGTTAATATTGGAATTTAAGGTCCTGTAGATGTAGATTGCACAGTAGTAAGTGTGGATGTACTGAACAGGGAGTAAGTTTAGATCTATGAAGAGTGGGGGGGGGTGTTGCCAGGGATGTGATTTAGTGATTGTTCTTACTGCGGCTTTTTGTTGGGTTATTATTGGCTTTAGGTGTGTTGCTGCAGTTGAACCCCAAGCACAGATAGCATAGGTGAGGTATGGATATATAAGTGAATGGTATAGTGTGAGAAGGGCAGTTTGCGGCACGTAGTATCGTATCTTAGAGAGGATCCCAACCGTTTTGGATACTTTTTTGGTTATGTGTTGGATATGGGTGCTGAAGTTCAGGTTGTTGTCGAGGTATAGGCCTAGGAATTTGCCCTCATTATGCCTGGCAATTAGAGTGTTGTCGATCTTAATGTTAATTTGCGCATCTCCTGCTCTGCTACCAAACATAATGTAGTAGGTTTTGTCAACATTAAGCGTAAGTTTATTGGCTGTCATCCAAGTAGATATTTTGATCAGCTCCTCATTAACAATGGTGTTGAGGGTGGCAAGATTAGGGTGAGAGATGACGTAAGTCGTGTCGTCAGCAAAGAGAATGGGGTTCAGGTGTCAAGATACATTTGGAAGATCATTGATGTATATGAGGAAGAGCAGGGGACCAAGGACACTTCCCTGCGGAACTCCAGTATCAAGTGGCTGTGTTGTTGATGCTGTGTCTTTAATGGTGACATACTGATACCTATTAGTAAGGTAAGATTTGAAATATGCAAGCGCATGGCCTCTTATACCATGATGGTCAAGTTTGTGGAGTAGGATGCTGTGGTCTACTGTGTCAAAAGCTTTTCTTAGGTCAATAAAAATTCCTAGTGGATATTCCTTGTTTTCCAATGCTGTGTAAGTAGTTCGCTATGTCTCACGACTCGACTAGACTTAAACCAGTGACTGACAAAGTCCTCAAATAAACTAACTTCTTGACCAACTGGCAATCAGAACAGTCTGCTTGAACAATAAAAAGAATGTTAAGCCCAATAGCAATATAACAAGCAACTGCGACACAGAATCAGGAACAAGGGAGGTAATATAACGACACTAAATAGGGACCATCAGCAAATCCTCCACAAAAGTTACCAAACTCCCATACTACTGAATCTAAGTTCAGCATAAGAAAATCCCCGACTGTGACAGTACACAGATACCAGTACAAATTAGGTCAGAAGATACAGCTCAGGACCTGAGTTGCTCAGAATGTCTAAGCGACACACAACCTTAGTACAACGTTGAAAATCACTAAGTCTAGACAGTGTTCTGTGAACAGAGTTCTACAGAACCAACAACAATAATAAGACAGAGACGATCTTCCAACAAGGGCCAATAAGGGAGATTTAGGCGCTTCTTGTCTGGAATACGTCCAACCACCAAGCGAGTCTAGACCAGACTGAATACTTCAGGCGAGGTGTGAACACCCCCCACCCCTTGATCACGTGATAGCTCCGTGGACAGTTGCTGCCCAGCAACAACGAGAAGCTGGCAGAGTAACGAGCCACAAGCGATAATTACAGTAGTTAGACAATCAAGACTTGAACTATGAGCACATAATATATGAATGTTACATCCTACCTAACAAAAGTAACTAAGTCAAATAATATAAAGCAATATATTTACAATTTAGCTATTATCGCAAATATAAGGAATATAAAATTATATGAAAAGGTAATATACCTTATATACATGTACATAATGTACATCATATACATTGTGACCCATTCAGGGGTTGCAACACCCCCCCCCCCAACACAACAAACGGTCACACTAGGAGTTGCGTTAATGTCTTTCACATTATTACTGATTACTCATGTAACTTTAATAACACAATTTAATAAAAAAATAAATCAGTCAATCTTGTGCCAAGCACTTCTATAATTTCACAGTGTCTATATCACTAAGATATGCCCCTAGTACTAGGGCAGTACATAGTATCGTATCTCTGCATACTCATGGTTATGTACAGCAGTGTAGAGACAGGATAGCGTAGACAAGCATGACACATTGAGGCTCGATCATAGTAGTGGAGACTGCATATGAACAATAGTCTTGTGCTATAGACAGGAGACGGCATTCCACTCTTAAGTAGTGGTAGTGGAATGCTATGCAGTATGGACATCTGAGTATGAAACAGCTTAAGGTGTGTAGTGAAGGGGGGGGGTCTGCGGCAGGAGTGTTCTGCCACTCGGTAACATCGCCCACACGACAGTACAAACTCATCACTCAGCTTCTGTCTCCTCCTCACACATATATCACCACTACTGTGAATATAAAAATAACATAATTAGACATGAGTATATATAGTTAACATGGGCTGGAGAGATTACATTACTTTACTGAATTTGACATAGCAAGTAACAAAAGGTATTTGGGCATAAAATTACATTAATTTAATGTAACTGATAATTACTAAGGATGTGACAGAGCGTCAGTAATTACATTACAATGACCACTTATATGTTTTATACTAATAGCGTAAGGCTGGATTCTGAGTGCCCACCTCATGATCCTAGCATTTTTACTCTTCATAGTATTTATATAAGTGAGTGGATTGTGGTCTGAAAAAATGTTAATTTTAAATGGGGAAGTGCCCAAATACACGTCAAAATGTTCCAAGGACACCACAAGAGCTAGAGCTTCTTTCTCAATAGTGGCATAATTTTTCTGGTGTCGTTTGAGCTTAGATGAATAGTAACATATAGGATGGAGAATGTCAGTGGATGTTGACTGTTGGAGCAGCACAGCACCCACTGCATAACCACTCGCATCTATATGTAAAAAGAAGGGAAGATTGAAATTAGGACTCCTCAACACAGGAGCAGAGGAGAGCAAATGTTTCAGTCTTTTGAACGAGTCTGAACAATCTCTAGTCCAGATGAACTGAACTTTGCTACTAGTGAACAGAGTGAGAGGTGTAGGTGGAGGTGTGTGTGCTGGCTTGCCTGTCACTTGACACACGTGGCAACGTCGCACATGATCAGCTACTGTTTCCTTCATTTTAGGCCAAGTAAAATGTTTTGCCAGTTTACCGAGTGTCTTCTTGACACCCAAATGTCCTCCTATGGGACTATTGTGAGCAAAATCAATGGCTTGTTCACGAAATGTAACTGGTAACACTACGAGATGCTTGACTGTGGTGGAAACACTATCAGCTGACAACTTACATGTATTTTTCTCCATCAGTACACCATTACTATAATAGTAACAATTATCGAGATCCTTTGCTTCACTCTCAGTAACTGCTATATCTCTCAGTCTTTCCAGTGACTGATCAACAAACTGATCCTTGATTAAATCATCATGAGTTAAAAATTTAACGTCAGTTGTATCCTGACTAGGTTGATGACGGGGGAGTTGGTGTTAATGATCCTGGGCGCAGAGCATCACTAAACAACATATTCAAGCCCAAATCATTGTCATCCACTAACTCAACAGGAGACAAGGATTGTTGTTGAATCTTTGACATAGCTCTAGTAATTGTGCTGAGAGGAAATAAAATAGGCTTCTCTCTACAAGCTTCAACGGCATAATTATCATCAGTGTTATTATCAATCACAAGTGGTTCTTTACATATACCAGCATGAAGGATATCGTTCCCTATCAACAAGTCCACTGACCTGATGGGAAATACACCACTGGATATGCTTACTGAAATATAACCAGTGTAATAGCTTGTTTCAATGTAAACTTTGTGCAGAGGTACTTTTATAACAGCCCCACCATAGGCTTCTAACAATACATCTATCTTGCAATAGGTATCATCATTTATGGGCAGTACATCTTCTCTCAATAATGTGAGATAACTGCCAGTGTCTCTGAAAGTAATTATCTTAGTCAGATGTGATTCGTCAAATCCTACTTTACCTCTCGATAAGTAAGGACTCATCACTGAACGAATCTTTTCGTCAGATACACTTTCTGATGCTAGTCATCTATCCTGAGTAATATTATCTAAAACAGTGGGATCAGAGGTATTACTAGGATTTTGGTGCCTTTGTTGCACGGAAGAGGATACGACTTGTGTGGGGGCGCCAGCTGCATGACTGTTTCTCGTATCTCTTTCCACCTTATAGCAATATACTCTAGCATGTCCTTTTCTGTTACAATAGGTACATTTTACTTTCTTCTTTTTGATATCAGACTTCTGTCTAGCCACAGAGACAGATTCAGGATTATGTGTTTTCCTGGTAAAGGTACGAGAAGTTACAGTATCAGGTACATCAGGCCGACAATGAGCAGCTGATTTAGGTTGCCAACTTCTAGGACAACTTTTAGTTACCTTGTTTCTCTGTGTTTTAGTACGTACAAGTTTGTGAGAAATCTCGTAATTGTCTGCTAATGCTGCAGTTTCCAGAATATCCGAGGTAGTATGATCGATCAGATATTCTTGTATGTCCGCATACATACAGTTAAACTCTTCGTGAAGTAACAACTGAACAAGGCTGTTGTAGTTATTACATTTAGCAGCTCTAGACCATCTCTCAAATGCAACTTTTTTCTCATGAGCAAACTCTACACAAGTTTGGTCTTGTCGTCGTTGTAACGTACGAAATGCACATTGATAACTTACAGGTAACAAGTTATATGTCTCTAGAATAGTTTGCTTGACAGCATCATAACTAATGTACTTGGCAAATGGTAAAGCAGCAGTACAAGTTTGAGCTCTTCCTGTCAAAGCTGTGTGCAACAAGGTAGCCCAGTGCTTACGTGGCCAGTTCATAGCACGTGCCAGGTTCTCAAACACATCAAAATAGGTGTCTAAGTCACTTTCAAAAAACTTAGGAACCATGGATGCAGCTTTCTGCACATTAAATGTGTCCTGTGATCTATCAGTCTGCTGTCTTCCAAGACGAACATTTTCTCTCTGGAAATCTTCTTCGTTCAGTTTCCTCTGTGCCTCTATTTGTGTGGTCTGCAACATAATGAGGCATTCCAACCTCTCAAACTGTTCCTGAGAGATAGGACCAGTAGGTAATGGAGGAGTAAGGAATCTAACGAATGAGTCTGGACGGTCCTTAGGTCGGGCACCTTGTCCAGCCATCCCTAGAGAGTCTAGATCTGGTCTAGGATAAGTAGATACAGGCATAGCATACATGGTACTAGTATGAGGCTGAGTCATACTACCAGCTATACTCTGTACTATTGTGTCAGTGAGGCGGGAAGGCATGAGTGAGAACAAAATTTCATTAGGCTCAGACGCTTCTGCCTTAGTTGCTCTTTCTTCTACGTCATCAAATAGAGTCATACTTCCTAATTGTGACACTAGGCTTTCTGCATCTGAATCATAATCAGACATCTCTACATTAGCAGGAAACAAAATATCTTTAATTAATGCTCTGACAGTTTCTCCGGTATAATTTCTGATATACATCACACCGAGATATTTGGCTACTCGCCAACACGTCTGAAGTTTTAATGTACTCAACTCAGACAAAGTCAGAGTATCAGTTAACTGTTTCACTTTGACATACATCACGAAAATAAGTGTACTACGAGAGAGTGATTATGGGAAACTATAATCCTAATAGGAATGTTAGTGTTGGTTGTCTTAGAGCTAGAACTCATAAACAGTATTTCTATCTTCTTGGATCAAGAGACTCAGGCAAGTACATACATCCACTTAGTATGTTGTACAAGACTAAACTCAAAGTCTTCAGATTAGGAAAGTACTCAAAGTTTTTGAGTAACTATGGTCCAACTGGACAATTTCTCCAACACCTTGGATCAAGAGCATCCCGGACAGGCCCCCATTTGTTACAAAAAGCGCGATTTCTAAAAAGCTTAGAGATCTCCAGTGAATGCTAGAAAGGACTGCCCTTCTAGCATCTAGCCTGTTACTGGGTTTTCGTAACAATTAGTCAGTATCCTTGTCCAATTATTCATTAGAATTCAGTAAGAATTAATAGTTCTTCAGGATTACAACTGGTAGGCTACTAACTAGAGAAATTAAAATTTAATAAATTTATTAATAATTAAGTTGTCTAGGCATATATCAAATTCAATTAAATCAATATCAACAAAATAAGAATAATCACTTCTCTCGTGTACAGTATTATTGTGCTGAAAGCACATATCACATATTTATGTCTTAAGTACCGTCTGGTACATTAACATTTAATAATACAATATACAAATAAGTTTGTGTGTAAGTGCTCTAAGTAGTTCGCTATGTCTCACGACTCGACTAGACTTAAACCAGTGACTGACAAAGTCCTCAAATAAACTAACTTCTTGACCAACTGGCAATCAGAACAGTCTGCTTGAACAATAAAAAGAACATTAAGTCCAATAGCAATATAACAAGCAACTGCGACACAGAATCAGGAACAAGGGAGGTAATATAACGACACTAAGTAGGGACCATCAGTAAATCCTCCACAAAAGTTACCAAACTCCCATACTACTGAATCTAAGTTCAGCATAAGAAAATCCCCGACTGTGACAGTACACAGATACCAGTACAAATTAGGTCAGAAGATACAGCTCAGGACCTGAGTTGCTCAGAATGTCTAAGCGACACACAACCTTAGTACAACGTTGAAAATCACTAAGTCTAGACAGTGTTCTGTGAACAGAGTTCTACAGAACCAACAACAATAATAAGACAGAGACGATCTTCTAACAAGGGCCAATAAGGGAGATTTAGGCGCTTCTTGTCTGGAATACGTCCAACCACCAAGCGAGTCTAGACCAGACTGAATACTTCAGGCGAGGTGTGAACACCCCCCACCCCTTGATCACGTGATAGCTCCGTGGACAGTTGCTGCCCAGCAACAACGAGAAGCTGGCAGAGTAACGAGCCACAAGCGATAATTACAGTAGTTAGACAATCAAGACTTGAACTATGAGCACATAATATATGAATGTTACATCCTACCTAACAAAAGTAACTAAGTCAAATAATAATATAAAGCAATATATTTACGATTTAGCTATTATCGCAAATATAATCAATATAAAATTATATGAAAAAGTAATATACATTATATACATATACATAATATACATTGTGACCCATTCAGGGGTTGCAACAATTGTTCATCCATTTGGGATAATTTTCGTTAGATCTAATTTCCCTACTTGGAACAAAAGTTGTCTGGGCAGCTAGAACTATGCTCTGAAAAACATCATATTGGCATCCAAGATCACCTACCTGACCCATAGTTAGGACATCCCAATTTAGCTCACCCAGGTAATTTTTCAGTCCCATGAAGTCGGCCAAGCGAAAACCTGGGACAGAGATTTGATTGCAGTGTTGTCACCAGTTATTGCAACTCTATTTAACAAATCATTCTATTATGCAGGAGGAGCCATATGTCTGTGGTGTATCCAACAAAATAATCGGACTCTTGGATGTCACTACCGCCCGGCTCCGGCTGGGTTATAAGTATCTTTGGCAGGTTAAATCACCACCAGATGTAGACCAAACGAAATGTAAACTTTGCCAAATGGACCATTGTCACACCTTGCGTCATTATGTACTGGAGCGCGATAAAATTAATAAATTCGGAGATAACTCACTCAGAAATGTTCAAGAAACGTCAAAGTATTTTATCCACATTGGTATATTACAGACCATTCTGGAAAAATACCCTGACTTTGCTCTCTGTAAATAAAGCATTACCACATGTGTGTGTGTGTGTGTATGCATGTGTGTGTATGCATGTGTGTGTACACGTGTGTATGCGTGTGCGCGCATGCATGTGTGTGTGTGTGTGTGTGTGTGTGTGTGTGTGTGTGTGTGTGTGTACTCACCTAGTTGTGGTTGAAGGGGTCGAGTCACAGCTCCTGGCCCCACCTCTTCACTGGCCTCTACTGGGTCACTCTTCCTGCTCCATGAGCTTTATCATATCTCTTCTTAAAGCTATGTATGGATCCTGCCTCCACTACATCATTTCCCAGACTATTCCACTTCCTAACAACTCTGTGGCTGAAGAAATACTTCCTAACATCCCTGTGATTCATCTGAGTCTTCAGCTTCCAACTGTGACCCCTTGTTGCTGTTTCCCATCTCTGGAACATTTTGTCTCTGTCCACCTTGTCGATTCCTCTAAGTATTTTATATGTCATTATCATATCCCCCCTATCTCTCTTGTCTTCCAGTGTCATCAGGTCGATTCCCTTAACCTCTCCTCGTAGGGCATACCCCTTAGCTCCGGGACTAGCCTTGTTGCAAACCTCTGCACTTTCTCTAGTTTCCTTACGTGCTTGGCTAGGTGTGGGTTCCAAACTGGTGCTGCATACTCCAGTATGGGCCTAACATACACAGTGTACAGGGTCCTGAATGATTCCTTATTAACCCTTTCAGGGTTTCTGACATACTAGTATGGCTTACGCACCAGGGTTATTGACGTACTAGAATGCCTAAATTCTAGCGCCTTCAAATCTAGCAAGAGAAAGCTGGTAGGCCTACATATGAAAGAATGGGTCTATGTGGTCAGTGTGCACAGTATAAAAAAAATCCTGCAGCTTAAAATAAATAAGGAAATCTAGCTCAAGTCTCACCATTATTGTACAAATGAGTAGTTCATATTCTTGCACCCACTGTTTCATTACTCTTTAACGAATCACTAGAAACCAGCACTTTCCAGACACTACTCAAGTTAGCAAGGGTCACACTAATACACAAAGGTGGTGACCCCACAGATGTAAACAACTACAGGCCAATATCAGACTTACCATTGCTGTTCAAAATCTTCGAGAAACTCATGCACAAGAGATTATACTCCTTTATAACAGTGCAAAATATCCTCAACCTCTGCCAATTTGGCTTCAGGAAAAACAGAAGCACTAACAACGCAATTGTAATTATGCTAGACCTGCTTTACACAACACTTGAAAAAATTAATATTCTCTAGGACTCTTTATCGACCTAAGAAAAGCTTTTGATACAGTAGACCACAGCATCCTACTCCACAAACTTGACCATTATAGTATAAGAGGCCATGTACTTACATATCTCAAATCCTACCTTACTAACAGACATCAATATGTCTCTATTAAGGACACAACCTCACCAGCAAGACCATTGGATACTGGAGTACCACAGGCAAGTGTGCTTGGCCCCTTGCTCTTCCTCTTATGCATCAAAAATCTTCCAAACATATCACAATGACTTAGACCTATTCTTCTTGCTGATGACATGACTTGTGTCATCTCCCACCCTAATCTTGCCTCACTCAACACTATTGTTAAAGAAGAGCTAGTAAAAACATCGACCTGGATGACTGCCAATACACTTACACTTAATACTGACAAAACCTTCTACATTATGTTAGGAACAGAACTGGTGATGCCCATCTGAACATAGGATTGACAACACTCTTATTACTAAACATAGTGAGGGCAAATTTCTGGGTCTGCACCTTGACAGCAACCTGAAATTCAACACCCATATCCAACACATAACAAAAAAAGGATCCAAAACAGTTGGGATCCTCTCAAAGATATGTTATTATGTACCACAATCAGCCCTACTTACACTGTACTATTCATGCATCTATTTCTACCTCACCTATGCAATTTGTGGGTGGGGATCAACAGCAGCAACCCACCTAAAGCCAATAATAACCAACAAAAAGCTGCAGTAAGAATTACCACCCAGTCCAGTGCTAGACAACACCCCCCCTACTCTTCAAAGACCTAAACGTACTCACTGTACAAAACATTCACACCTACTATGTGCAACCTACATTTACAGAACCATAAATTCTAGTATTAATTCTGAGCTAAAACACTTTCTTGATAGTTGTAACAGGACCCATAGACATAATAACTGACACAAAAATCTCTATGACATTCCTTGTGTCTGGTTAAATCTCTTCAAAAACTCAGTGTTCATAAAAGGGCCTAAAATCTGGAACTCTCTGCGCGAAATCTCTAGAACCGCAGACTCAACCAGCATTTTCAAAACCAGTGTTAAAAAACACCTTATCTCCCTAACACACCCATCATCAGCTAACTATGTGAAAACCATACATGCTATATTCTGTATCATGAACACATCCGAAACAAAATAGACTTACTCTCATTATCTGTAATTCTCCCTATTTTACATTTAAACTCACCCAAATGATTGTAAACATAAAATTCCTAATAGTTATTGCCTAATTAATCTTAAGTTATTCCTAAGTTTGTCTGGAATACTCTCCCAATATAGAAGCTCTTATGGAAACAATTTATCATGCTGAGATAGAACCATTCTCATTATTAAATTTACTAATTGTAATACTATATGTTGTGAACTACCTCATTATTATTAGTCTTATTAATGAAAAACATTTTAATTATCTAACTTTTATATCACTATTCATTAACCCTTAAATGGTCCAAACATATATATATATGTTCACTCGCATAGAGCCCCAAATTTTTTGAGGAAAAAAAAATTTTTTTTTGAAAGGAAAAAAGAGCATATGGTACCCAGGCATCCCCAATTATTTTAATATGGCACACAGTGAGTGCACACACCCATTCTCTCATGTCTAGGTGACTCAGGCTTATCATGGCAATGTTGAATGAATGACAAAGCAAACGTATATATACATTTGGGGCGCTACGCGCGTGAACATATATATACGTTTGGACCGTTTAAGGGTTAATGAACATTAAAATGTACTGTTCCATAACCTGTGTCAATGTAGAGTAGTCAGTAAGAAATAGGACTAGTCTGCCCAAAATGCCTAGGCATGGCTGGCTTTTTTTGTAATTAATATTTTGTGATATGTAAATCACACATTGTAAGCTTTGCAAAGAAATAAACATTGTCATTCATTTATTTCATATCATTGTAAACATGTACCTTCTCTTGACTCTCAAATTCAGCAACACCCATTTCCTCTGATTTAGTTATTTTTCTGATGAAATATATTTTTAGAAATTAGTACAGTACAGTGGACCCTCACCTAACGATATTAATCCGTTCCTGAGAGCTCAGTGTTAGGCGAAATTATCGTTAGGCGAATTAATTTTCCCCATAAGAAATAATGGAAATCAAATTAATCTGTGCAAGACACCCAAATGAAACAAAAAATTTTTTACCACATGAAATATTAATTTTAATACACACAAACTGAAGAAGACATGCACCATTACATGACACTTACCTTTATTGAAGATCTGGTGATGATTGATGAGATGGGAGGAGGGGAGAGTGTGGATGGTCTTAGTGTTTAGAAGGGCAATCCCCTTCCATTAGGACTTGGGGTAGCAAGTCCTTTTCCAGGGTTACTTCCCTTCTTCTTTTAATGCCACTAGGACCAGCTTGAGAGTCACTGGACCTCTGTTGCACAATATATCTGTCCATAGAGGCCTGTACCTCTCGTTCCTTTATGACTTTCCTAAAGTGGTTCACAACATTGTTAGTGTAATAGTCACCAGCACAGCTTGCAATAGCTGTGTTAGGGTGATTTTCATCAAAAAAGGTTTGCACTTCAAGCCACATTGCACACATTTCCTTAATCTTTGAAGTAGGCAACTTCTTCAATTTCTCTCTCCCCTCCTCTGAAGCAGTTTCCTCAGGTCTGGCCTCTTGCTTTTGAAGATGATCTAGCAGCTCATCAGTGGTTAGTTTGTCATTGTCCTCCTTCTCCAACTCTTTCACATCCTCCCCACTAACCTCACCAATATGAGCACTAGTTCCAGGCATTTTTTCCTGTTCACCTGGGTGTTAGTCAACTGTTGTGGGTCGCATCCTGGGGGACAAGATTAAAGACCCCAATGGAAATAAGTTAGACAGTCCTCGATGATGCACTGACTTTCTTGGGTTATCCTGGGTGGCTAACCCTCTGGGGTTAATCGTTTCTCGGTAATTGTTTCATGTTAAGCCATACCAACAACACACTCTCCACATCTTCGAGTAATACAGCTGATGGTGGTGCAGCAACAGCAACAGCTGACTGTGGTGCAGCAACAGCTGACCATGGTGCAGCAGCAGCTGTGGTGCAGGAGCAGCTGACTGTAGTGCAGCAACAGCTGACCGAGGTGCAGCAGCAGCTGACTGTGGTGCAGCAGCATCTGTGGTGCAGCAACAGCTGACTGGTCCATCAACAGCTGACGGTGGTGCAGCAGCAGCTGACTGTGGTACAATAGTATTTCTCACCATTTTTACCACAGGGTTGCCACTAGAAGCTTTCTTGGGGCCCATGGTCACTTATTTTGCAGGTGAAATCACTAAAAACGCTGTGATAATATGAAATGTTTCGATTGTATGCTTGGATGTGACCGCGGAGGCTGGCTTGTAAACACTGCCACCCATGGAAAAAGTGAGGCTGGCTCAGGCCGCACGTGGACGCGTCTCGGACGAATCACGTTGAGAGAGTTTTTTAGCGCTAGGTGAGGCAAAATTTTTGCATTAAAATGTATCGCTAGGCGGATTTAACGTTTGTGATGCCATCGTTATGCGAGGGTCCACTGTACTATATGAAAGTATTACTGTAAATAGTCACTGCTTTGAGAATTCAAGTTCTTGAATTGAATGTCATTTAATGTAAAAAATTGCACCTATAAACTTACAAAACTTCTTTCTTTTTTCAACAAACTGGCCGTGTCCCACTGAGGTAGGGTGGCCCAAAAAAGAAAAACAACAGTTTCTCTTTTTTAACTTTAGTAATGTATACAGAAGATGGAGTTACTAGCCCGTTGCTCCTGGCATTTTAGTCGCCTCTTACGACATGCATGGCTTACGGAGGAAGAATTCTGTTCCACTTCCTCATGGAGATTTACAAAACTATAATCCTGATAATTTTTCTTATAGTCATTTACAGTGATATATTTAACCCTTTCAAGGTTGGTCCCATACATGTTCAGCTTGAGAGCCAGTGTTGGTCCCATATTTATACGCCAAAATTCTAGGGCCTTCAGATCTAGTGGGTATAAGCTGGTAGGCCTGCATGTGAGAGAATGGGTCTGCATGGTCAGTGTGCACAGTAGGAAAAAAATTGGGGCACCCGCATTGCATTGTGGGAGTGGTAATTCAGTGCACCTTGGTTACCAAGCCAAGCGGTAAGGAATACATCACTCTTCGGCAAATTGGGACTCTTCCTTCCCAAGTGACAGTTCTAACACAGATTGAAGTGTTAGTGAAGATGAGCCTAATGGTTTTTAGGGGTTTGTGACAGAAAGTAATGACCAGGATACCAGAAATAGTGCTGAATACCCAGATGATTATCAACCTTCCACCAAAAAAGTCAGACGAAGTGACTTATTTGCATGTGGGTGGTTGCATGGGTAGAGGGGAAGGGAACATCTGTGGTGGGGAAGACAGTGTGGTTGATGGGGAAGGCTGTGTGGGTTTGTGTAAACAACGTAGCTGCATATGTGTAGATTACCTAGGATAACCCCAAAAAAGTCAGACAAAGTGACTTATTTGCATGTGGGGAAGACAGTGTGGATAGTAGGGAAGGGAGCATCTGTGGTGGGAAAGACAGTGTGGGTTTGTGTAAACAACATGGCTGGCTGGCGGTTGGCTGGCTGGCTGATTGACTTTGGCTGTCTCTATCTCTGTCTATCTGTTTGTATCTATATCTGTCTCTGTTTATCTCTGTTTCTGTCTATCTCTGTCTTTGTCTCAAAGGTACACATAAATACAATTATACATAGTGTAAGTTACCTAGAATAATCCCAAAAACCCAGACAAAGTGCTATACTGTGCTTGTAGACATAATGCATAGTAAGCATGACTGGCAAGTAATACGTATTTTCACTTGTTTAGGAATCAGATGTGATGACTGCATTGTCATCACATCAGCAGACAGATAAGCAGAGACAGAAATAAACAGAGAGCTAGACAGACAGACATGTTTATGTTAACAGTAAAAACAAATAAAACTAAGGCAGTGCACGCTCATCAAATGTCACCACTGCTGCACTATCAGCAGTACAGGTCTCCCTCAACATTCGCATTTTCAACTTTCGCGGGCTTCACACATTCGCGAATTCCCAATTGCCAAATTCCCAGCCGCCAAATCATATTTAACCCTTTCAGGGTCCAAGGCCAAACTCTGAAGTGGTGCTCCAGTGTCCAAGAAATTTTGAAAAAAAAAAAATATTTTTCTTACAGAATTCAAGATAATATTTTTGTGAAAGCAATAAAACAAAAACAAAAAATTTCTGATCAGTACTTACCGAGATACAGCGACGGAAGTTGACCCAAAATGACCCGGTGGTGGCAACATCAGTGACTTCCGCAAAATTGCATTGTATTTATTTTACGTTTTTTATACTTTTTTCTTTTCTTTTCTAATTTTTTTCTTTTTCTAGTAACATTTATGGCCTGTGAGACCAATATAATGTATATTGTATAAGTGTACACTCATTGTATTCAACACAACAACTGCACTAATTTGTTTATCATTATATTGCTTACAAAACTTGTTTACAAGTTTATTGTAAACAAAATTATGAAAATATTAGTGCGGTTATTGTGTTGAATACAACAGTACCATATGGTACAATTGTACCATATGGTACAATGGTACCATATGATACAGTTGTACCATATGGTAGAATATGATACAATGGCACCATTTGGTACAATGGTATCATATGATACAATGGTACCATATGGTGCAATGGTACCTTATGGTGCAATGGTGCCATATGGTGCAATGGTACCATATGGTACATTGTACCATACAGTACAATGATACCATATGGTTCATTGTACCATATGATACTATATGGTACTGTTGTATTCAGCACATTAAACACACTAATATTTTCATCTTTGTTTTGTTTACAATAATTGTTTACAACAAAAATATGCAAAAATGTTGTATATTAGTAATGTTCTATTATATATTTACAAGTGTACAGGAACTAGACACGTTACTTGAGGTGGATGACAGAGCCCTTTGTCTTGGAAACTGCGGAGTCAGTAGCTAGCTTGCGTCGCCACTCAGTCTTGCCTGGTGCCTGCTGCCACCAACACATCCTGTTGGCCATATGGTACACGATATCATATGTTACAGGGTACCATATGATACATTGTACTATATAGTATAGGGTACCATACAGTACAGGATAACATATGGTACAGGATAACATATGGTGCAGGGTACCATATGGTGCAGGGTACCATATGGTACAGGGTACCATATGGTACAGGGTACCATATGGTGCAGGGTACCATATGGTGCAGAGTACCATATGGTACATGGTACCATATGGTGCAGGGTACCATATGGTGCAGGGTACAATATGGTACAGGGTACCATATGGGCTCTGGTGGCCTGGTGTTTAACGCTCTCGCTTCACACGGCGAGGGCCTGGGTTCGATTCCCAGCCAGAGTAGAAACATTGGACGTTTTTCTTTCCACCTGTTGTCTATGTTCCCCATCAGTAAAATGGGTACCTGGGTGTTAGTCGACTGGTGTGGGTCGCATCCTGGGACACTGACCTAAGGAGGCCTGGTCACAGACCGGGCCGCGGGGGCATTGACCCCCGGAACTCTCTCCAGGTAATCTCCAGGTACAGGACACCATATGGTACAGATACAGGGATCCCTATGGAAATAAGTCACCCTGACTTTTTTGGGTTACCCTAGGATTTTTATACATATGCTGCTATGTATGATAATCTATGTAACTGTATTTGTGTACACCTGAATAAACTTACTCAAGTGCATGTGGCATCGTAAGTAAGTTTATTTAGGTATACACAAATAAAGTTGCATAGAATATCATACTTAGCAGCATATGTTTGGAGAACCTAGGATAACCCAAAAAAAAATCAGAGTTTTATTTCCATTAGAGTCCCTGTACCCTGTACTATATGGTACAATGTACCATATGATATAATGTACCATATGGTACAATGTACCATATGGCACATTGTACCATATGATACCATTGTATGACATGGCACATGTGGAAAATTGCATTTATCTGTATGTATAATTATGTACATAACAATAAATGAGCATAGATAATTATTATTTATCAGTTAGACAAGTAGGAATTTGGGACACCTAGGTCGCAAAAATGTTCCCCTTCGATACCTACCACTGTCATATCCACAAGTTGCTCTGGACCTATTAATTAAATGAATTATACATCACCAGATACAGTGGACCCCCACATAACGATTACCTCCGAATGCGACCAATTATGTAAGTGTATTTATGTAAGTGCGTTTGTACGTGTATGTTTGGGGGTCTGAAATGGACTAATCTGCTTCACAATATTTCTTATGGGAACAAATTCGGTCAGTACTGGCACCTGAACATACTTCTGGAGTGAAAAAATATCGTTAACCGGGGGTCCACTGTATTCTGGTAAGTATATAAATTTGTGGACTGTATATTAAATTAAAAAATGATTATATATAA
Source organism: Cherax quadricarinatus (assembly GCF_038502225.1). Taxonomy (NCBI): domain Eukaryota; kingdom Metazoa; phylum Arthropoda; class Malacostraca; order Decapoda; family Parastacidae; genus Cherax; species Cherax quadricarinatus. Next base: position 15,119,803 of record NC_091372.1, on the reverse strand, counting down.
ATACACATATACATAACAGAAGGAAAATATATCTTAATATCACTCACCAATTTGACTGGATATTAAGTTGTATCATACTCAGAAAAACCTCACTAACTAAATTTATGAAAATAATGCTGGCCAGAATTATACACAAATCTAGAGCTTATCTGAGGTTCCTGGAACTGTCTTGTCCAGTCGTCTGATATCTCAAGTTATGCAGGAATGCACATCCAACAATTTCGCCTCCTATTTGAGAGGTGTCAACCCAATTTCAGCCTCCAGAGCATGAAAAATTCCTCCCATTATATCAACGTTGTATCCAATTCAAAACCAAGATGGCGAGACTCGTCTGCACAGATGCAGGCTTTCCGTTTTCTATGACATAAATATTATTAAATACAGTATGGCCATCTATTTACATATAAATACTGAATTTCTGGAAAATATATACAGTATTTTCCACAGCACCATTGTACCATATGGTACAATGGTACCATATGGTTCAAAACCATAGAATTCCTCTTCAGCTCCACTTCCATCAGCTTTAGAACTGTAAGTTGTGAAGAGGAGAGTCAGAATTCGCCCGGAGAGTGAGTGGGGAGTGAGATCTTCCTTGCCGCCTGGCATGATGAACAAAGCTACTTTGCCAGCGTTTCCACAATGCCATGCTGGAGTCCAGATTTTTTCTATAGTGTGCACACTGACCACCCAGACCCATTCTCTCAGACGTAGGCCTACCAGCCTTCTCGCGCTAAATTTGACGCCGCTAGAATTTTGGCGTAGATCTACGGTTTGGACCCTGAACGTAAAGTCGTAGATCTACGGGACGGACCCTGAAAGGGTTAAATTTCCTACCACCTGCGAGTCCCTACTACCCTCCCTCCGACCCCAGCAACTGGCAGCCAGCCCTCCCACCACTGTATGGTGTTTTGTTTGTTCATTATTTGCTATTAAACTACAGTATAAATAATGTAAACCCATTCAAGACTGCATACAGCAGGGCCCCGCTTTACGGCGTTTCACTTTATGGCATTCCGCTAATACGGTCATTTCAAATTATGACCAAAACTCGCTATACGGCTCCCCCCACCTGACTTTCTAATACGGTCACCGCGCCCCACCTTGTTTGTTTACATTCTTCGTGAGCTCAGTAAGCACTAAGTCTCTCCATTTTGTCTGGAAACTCCAAAATTTCAAATGTTTTTAAAAGTTATTTCATATTTTATGTAAGACACATATGCAACAGTTAGGTATCTTTATTTCGAAACGTTTCGCCTACACAGTAGGCTTCTTCAGTCGAGTACAGAAAAGTTGATAGAAGCAGAAGAGACTTGAAGACGATGTAATCAGTCCATCACCCTTAAAGTTTTGAGGTGGTCAGTCCCTCAGTCTGGAGAAGAGCATTGTTCCGAATTCTGACTTCGGAACAATGCTCTTCTCCAGACTGAGGGACTGACCACCTCAAAACTTTAAGGGTGATGGACTGATTACATCGTCTTCAAGTCTCTTCTGCTTCTATCAACTTTTCTGTACTCGACTGAAGAAGCCTACTGTGTAGGCGAAACGTTTCGAAATAAAGATACCTAACTGTTGCGTATGTGTCTTACCTAACAACCTGTCGGTATTTTATACCATTTTAATGTTCATATTTTATGAATACTCTGATAATTATGCTTATGTATACCTGTACTTAAATAAACTTACATACTGTGCTGGCATGCAGGTACACATTAAAATCAGTAAGAGTGTCTTATGCCTCCAGACATCATATTAGTAATGATAATAATAATCATTGAGTCTCATTTAAATGTCGTATATCACGTTAAATACACATTTTCATTAATCCATCTATGATATTTTTTCAAAATTATATAATAAACACGATACATAACATAAAAAGATGATAAATACACCCCACAATAGAATAAATAAACATAAATATGAGATGTGGTAGCAGACGACTTGCACAAGTGATGCCATATTACAAATGCTAATAATAATAATAATAATAATAATCACCGAGTCTCATTAAATGTTGTATATTACGTTAATATACACATTTTCATTAATCCATCCATGATATTTTTTTCAAAATTATATAATAAACACGATACATAACATAAAAAGATGATAAATACACCCTACAATAGAATAAATAAACATAAATATGAGATGTGGTAGCCAGATAACTTGTACAAGTGATGCCAAGAATAACATTTTCTCTAATCTAACATAAGAGAAAATGTGTTACTGGGGGTAACTGTAGAAAATTATTCCTTTCGTATGTATGTAAGTTTATTCAGGTATACACAAATACAGTTACGTAGATTATCATACGTAACAACATATGTGTAGAGAACCTAGGATAACCCAAAAAAGTCAGAGTGACTTATTTCCATTGCCTTCACTCAGAGCATCATTTCTTCTCAAAACGATGTTACATGAGAATGGGAGTGCTCTTCTTTATTTATTCTACCTTATCAATGTAGAGACAACCTGTACACAATGCAACTTGTACACAAACCAGACGTGTACACTTCATTTACAAAACTTACCTTCGCCTGGTTTGTTTACATAACTCTGCGCCTGTCCTCTCTCATGCACTCATTCTTTCTCTCTCTCATTTATTCGTTTTATCTCATTTACTTACTCCTGACCCTACATTAAGACTACAAATATTTTAAGGTAAGTAATGAGTGAACTGTATATACATTTTATCGCTCTGGGATGCTTAAATGTAATAGAATATTATGTGTAGGTGGGTTGGCCTGGTATGGTAGCCCGGCTGACTACCATACATACCACACTTGATTTTTTACAATAAATACTACTCATCTCACCCTATATTTTAAGGTAAGTAATGAGTGAACTGTATATACATTTTATCGCTCTGGGATGCTTAACCCTTTGACTGTCGTGGTCTTATATGTACGTCATAGGAGATACCATGTTTTGACGTATCTATACACATAAATTCTAGCGGCTTCAAATCAAACAGGAGAAAGCTGGTAGGCCCACATGTGAGAGAATGGGTCTCCATGGTCAGTGTGCACCATATAAAAAAAATCGGGGAGCCAGTGGTGCATTGTGGGAATACCATTTCAGTCGTCCTTTTTCAGCATGTCTAGCGGTAAGAAATATGTGACTTCCCTGCAAATCTGGGACTCTTCTCTTCCCAAGTGATGCTCTAACACAGATGGAAGTGTCAATGAAGATCAATTTCATGATTTCGAGGAGTTTGAGACCAAAAGCAATGGAGGAGGTGGAGGAGGAGGAGGAGGAGGAGGAAGAGGAGGAAGAGGAGGAGGAAGAAGAGGAGGAGGAAGAAGAGGAGGAGGAAGAAGAGGAGGAGGAAGAAGAGGAGGAGGAAGGAAGGAGGAAGAGGAAGGAAGGAGGGAGGAGGAGGAAGGAGGGAGGAGGAGGAAGGAGGGAGGAGGAAGAAGGAGGGAGGAGGGAGGAGGTGGGAGGGAGGAGGAGGAAGGAGGGAGGGAGGAAGGAGGAGGGAGGAGGAGGAAGGAAGGAGGGAGGAGGAGGAAGGTGGAAGGAGGAGGAAGAAGAAGAAGAAGAAGAAGAAGAAGAAGAAGAAGAAGAATATCTAATACCTAATAATAATAATATGTAATAATATGTTCCCTTGAGGCATGAAAACAGTTCACCCCATGACAGTGACAAGATAAGGGGAGATAACATCTGATAAGAGCTGACCTTTGATGAGCGTAAACGAGGGTGGAGGGAGGGGGGCAGCTGTCCATCTGTCAAGAGCCAGGAGGAGGAGAAGGAGAAGAAGGAGGAGGAGGAGGAGAAGGAGGAGAAGGAGAAGGAGGAGGAGGAGGAGGAGGAGGAGGAGGAGGAGGAGGAGAAGGAGGAGGAGGAGGAGGAGGAGGAGGAGGAGGAGGAGGAGAAGAAGATGACGATGAACAAACATTTGTCTGTCTGTCTATTTGTCTGTCTGCCAAACACCCTGTCTATCCGTCTAGCTCTGTCTCAGAGAGAGCCACAAGACTGTCATCATCACGTTTACTCACATCTTCAAGCAGAGTATAGCACTTTGTCTGGATTTTTTGGGTTATCCTAGGTAATTTACACTATGTATAGTTGTATTTATGTGTACCTGTGAGACAGAGATAGACAGAGAGAGAGAAAGAGAGACAGATTGAAAGAGATAGAATGAGGGGGAAAGATAATTAGATAGAATGGAGGGGGAAGCAGCATCCGACCCCATTGTTTTGACAGGCAGTAGGGGGAGTGACTAATGAGACAATATGTCATTTTGACAGCTGCCGACTCCTGACTCAAAACAATTATAAGCCACACACTCGCACACAAGACAAGCTTGCTGAAGGGTGATAATAGGAGTTTTATGAAAGTATCTAGTGACTATATATGTGTATATATATTATAGAAACCAGAAGCAAGAAGGGAAGGCAGGAATGAAGGAAGGACGAGATGAAAGGAAGGAAAAAAGTAATGAAGGACAGATGAAGGAATGTAGAAAGAGAGGTGGAATGCCCTCCAGGTAGGAAAGGAATGAAGGAAATTAGGAAGGAATGATGACACACGACCATTTACCTAGGATAACTACATAACACAACTGCCTGCTAATACTTTGAAGAAAACTGCTCAGACGAGGTGTTTTGTCTTTGCACATAAAAAAAAACTTCAACAAAAATGCACACACACTGATTTTGTGTGTGAGAGTGTAAAACACCATTGTGTATGACACCATGTTTTATGTTTGAGGAGTGTAAAACACCACTGTGTATGACACCATGTTTTATGTTTGAGGAGTGTAAAACACCACTGTGTATGACACCATGTTTTATGTGTGAGGAGTGTAAAACACCACTGTGTATGACACCATGTTTTATGTGTGAGGAGTGTAAAACATCACTGTGTATGACACCATGTTTTATGTGTGAGGAGTGTAAAACACCACTGTGTATGACACCATGTTTTATGTGTGAGAGTGTAAAACACCACTGTGTAGGACACCATGTTTTATGTGTGAGGAGTGTAAAACACCACTGTGTATGACACCATGTTTTATGTGTAAGAGTGTAAAACACCACTGTGTATGACACCATGTTTTATGTGTGAGAGTGTAAAACACCATTGTGTATGACAACATGTTTCACAGAGTTCCACAAGCTGCAGAACTTCTAGGAGTATGTTCAGTGACTGTATATTGGTATATATATTATAGAGCAATAGTAATAAACAATTTTTTGTATTGTTTGTTTTTGTAAACAAGTTTTGTAAACAATATATTGATAATTATGTTTGTGTGCTTATTGTGTTGTATACAACGAGTGTATATATGTACATTGCACCTTACTTTGGTCTCACAGACCACATAAGTTATGTGAAAAAATAAAATAGTGAAAAAAACAACAAACCTTCAAATACAAGTAAACTAAAGTTTACCGGGTGAGCGGCAGTCGCCGTTGTTGCCATACGCGGCTCATTTTCTGCAAACTTCATGCCTCTATATCTCGGTAAGTACTGATGGGAAAATTTCTTTTTGGGGACTAAAACAATCAGAAAAATAATCTTAACATTTTCATAAGAAAAAATAATTTTTTTTTTTCGAATATTTTGCGACACCAGGAGACACTTCAGGATTGGGCCCTTCGACAGTCAAAGGGTTAAATATCATAGAATTGTATGTGTGGGTGGGGTGGCCTTGTATGGTAGCCTGGCTGACTACCATACATACCACACTTGATTTCTTACAATAAATACTACTTGTCTCACCCTAGATTAACCCTTTGACTGTTTCAGGCCCCTCTCTGAAACTGTCATTCTATGTCGCTCAATTTTTGAAAAAAAAAAAAATTATTTTTTCTTATGAAATGATAGAGAATCTTTTCCCGATGGTAATGACACCAAAAGTTCGAAATTTCGTCGAAAACTCATGGAATTATGCTCCCGCGAAGTTAGTTGTCTCGGCGACATATGCGTATCGGCGATTTCGCCGACTTTGGGCCCTATTTTCAGCCAATTCCATTGTTCCAGTTGACCAAACTCATAGCTATTTCTTTAGAGCTCCATTTTATCTATCAGCTGAGTACAAGAAACCTCCCATTTACTAATTTGGACTACCCAATATGGTGGTCAGAAATTGGCAATTTGGCCAATTTCACGCAAACTAAAAAAGATGCCAATTTCAAAATAGGGTCCGGAATAAACAAGGTAGACTTTCGTGGCACTAAAATAACATATGCTCTGTTCATTAGTCACATCTCTAGGCCCCTCTTATATTATTATTGCTTTCTATTTTGTTTTTTTATTCATACAAAAAAATACCAAATTTACTGTTATGCAGACTACTGCATTATTGTAAAAATGGTATAAATAATATCAGTGCATTAGTGAAAGAATATTAGACTCCCCAGTTGACGTGTATTGGACGTGTGGTGTGATTTATTTACTCCTGAACATTGGTAAAAATTGAACATTTCCGCTACTTTGAGCTCAGTTTCAAGGTAGTTTTCATCGTCAAAGTAATGAAAATCATCTCTATTTCTGTAATATGTTTTCCATTTTATCACCTAAGAGCATGAAAATGCGAATACAACGATAAATACTATACGAAAATACACCTCAAGGTCGGCGTTTTATTCCAAAAAAACGATCAGAGTTTTTTTTTTCTCATTACGCAATGTGTGCTGCAGGATTTTTTTTATGTGGTGCACACTGACCACACAGACCCATTCTCTCACATGTGGGCCTACCAGCTTTCTCCCACTTGATTTGAAGCCGCTAGAATTATTGAGTATATATACGTCAGAAACATTGGCTCGTAAGACGTATTTATACGTGGAAAACAGTCAAAGGGTTAAGACTATAAATATTTTAACCCTTTCAGGGTCCAAGGCCAAAATCTGAAGTCACGCACCAGTGTCCAAGAAATTTTGAAAAAAAAAAAAATTATTTTTTCTTACAGAATTAAAGAGCATATTTTTGTGAAGGTAATAAAACAAAAAAAATTAGAATCTGATCAGTACTTACCGAGATACAGTGCCAAGAAGTTTGTAGAAAATGATGTGGTGGCGGCAACATCGACGAATTCCACATACGCGTATTATATTATTTTGTTGTTTTAGTTGTTTTTTCTTTTCTTTTCCAATTTTTTTCTATTCCTACTAACATTTGGGGCCTGAGAGACCAATACTGTATATAATTTATATATATAAACTCACTGTATTGAACACAATAACCGCACTAAAGTTATTATCATATTATTGTTTACCACTGTTGTTTATTACAATAAACATGCACAAATATTGTATAATACTAATGTTCTATCATATATTTACATATTTACAATCACTGGACATGGTTTTAGAACTGCTGGAGCTTGTGGAACTCCTTGAAACAAGGCACCATGCACAGAGGCACCTTACATTCCTCACACATAAACCGAGTGTCTTTGCGTCTTTGTTGCCGTCGTTTTGTTTGTGCACAGACAATGCATCTCTTCTGAGCAAATTTCTTTTGAGTTGAAGGAAGCTGTATTATGAAATGATCACCTTCTCTTCTCAAACGCTTGGGTGTATTGTGATGAATTCGAGGACCATGTTGTATTGCAGGTGTTGTTACCTGGTACTTCATTATGAGTTGTCTGACAACAGACAAACAAAATTCACCATACGGTGGTCTGTTACCAGTCTTTATTTGGTACATATTATATGCATTCAGCATTGAAATGTCCATGAGATGGAAGAAAAGTTTCATGTACCACTTGTAACTCTTACGAACACAGTCAACAAAACCAATCTGCATGTCACACTTGTCAACCAAGTGCATGTTTTGTGTATAATCAATCACTGTCACTGGTTTTCGAATACGTTCATTAGTCACTCAATCAACTTTGCCACTGTCTTGCATTTCATTACGGTGAATGGTTGTCAACAATGTGACATCTCGTTTGTCATGCCACCGTAATGCCATGATGTCATTGGCAGTAAACACCTGCACGTCATCACCACGAACACCTGCGTTGAGCCTGGGCATATGTTTACGATTAGAACGCACTGTGCCACACACATCTGTCTTGTTCACTCGCATGAAATCACTGAGTAATGGGCTTGTGTACCAGTTATCGGTATATAATGTATGGCCCTTACCAAGATAAGGTGCCATCATGTTTCTCACTACGTCACCTGATATACCCAATAACATCTTGGTATCTTTCAATGTTTTACTACCCGTGTATACAACAATATCCAACACCAGGCCACTGTCACAATCACAGAGTACAAACAATTTTATACCAAAGCGGTTCCTCTTGCTCGGTATATACTGCTTGAATGACAGTCTACCTTTGAACAAAATCAAAGACTCGTCAATTACAAGATTCTTGAATGGATAAAAGTATATCCTGAACTTTTGTTTGAGATACATGAAAACCTTTCTAATCTTGTATAACCTGTCACTTCTGTCAGGCCTGGTTTTGTCAGAGAAGTGCAACATACGTAAGAGTAAGATAAACCTGTTCACTGGTATTATTTCACTGAAGGATGGGGTACAAATTAGCCGATCTGTGGACCAGTATGCTTTTATATTATGCTTATAGACGTGAGGCATAAGCATTATTGTTGCAAAAAGCAAATACATTTCTGCAACAGTCGTCTCTTTCCACCTGTGTAGTCTTGACTGTGGTGATAAGATCGTATTTGCCATGGTGTACTGAAAATACTTATTACTTTCCCTGACAATAGTTTCCATCAATGGCTGGTCAAAGAATAATTCAAAGAATTCCAGTTCATTGGCCGTGGTTCCAAGGGGACAGGTAGGTAGAATTCCACTTTGCGAGTCATCAAAGTGGTGAGGGCTGGGAACAAAATTGGGATTTTGCTGCCAATCCCAGATACGGTTTGCTGGTGGATACTGGACATCATAGGCTGGTTGTACGGGTGGTTGTGGCGGGCTGGTGGGTGACGCTCCGCTTTGTCCTTGAACTGACGAGTCAGCAGCGTGGGTTCCCGTGTGGCACAGCGAGTCACGCATGGTGGTGCCACTACCACCACCAGCCCCACTAACACCATCCACTGATGTCTGTGGCCCATCCATGCCAAGTGTAGCCACATCATCCTCACTATCACTACCTAAAACGGGTGTAGGGCCATGGGATGTACTCCGGGATGTACTACGGGATGTACTCCGTCCCCTGGGCATAGCATAGGGTACACTACCCGAGCGCATGCGGCGGCGCACATACCGACGCTTCACTGGTGAATATGTTTCCTCACTATCACTACTCGAATGATCGTCGAGCGCAATAAAATCACAATCCACGTCAGAATCATCGTCATTACTGAAGTCAGAGGCCAGGCCACGGGAAAATATTAGTTTTCTCTTACGTTTAGGAACAACCGACCGTGAGTCACGAGTGCCCACACCAGAGGTAGAAGGTCGAGGATCGTCGGGGTTTTCTGCACTATTATCGATATCCTGGTCATTATTTTCGGTCACTAACTCATCAAAGCCATAGAATTCGTCTTCATTTCCACTTCCATCAGTGTCAGAACTATCAGACAGGAAGAGGAGAGTCCCAATTTTCCGGGGAGTCAGAGCTGACTTGCGACGAGACATGGTGAACAAGGGTGACTGAGCCGGCGTTCCCACAATGCTATGCAGGCGCCTAGATTTTTTGTTTACGGCGCACACCCACCGCGCAGACCCATTCTCTCATATGTAGGCCTATGAGCGCTTTCGCGCTAAATTTGACGGCGCTAGAATTTTGGCGTAGATCTACGGTTTGGACACTCACCGACCAGCCGTAGATCTACGGGACGGACCCTGAAAGGGTTAAGGTAAGTAATGAGTGCACTATGTGTGTATTGTACTTTTTTATTGTTTTTTGATGCCTGGTTCTATTGCTAACTTAATATATGTTAGTGTAAACTTGTTATCTAGTGTTTGCATGCATTTGTAAGTGGAAAAAAAGGGTGTTCCACTTTACGGCAGTTTCCGCTTTACGGCGGTAGCCTGGAATCTAACCAGCCGTATAAGTGGGGCCCTACTGTATTGGAATGGCTATTCAGACAGGTATTGGATGGTGACATCATGTGTTTACTCTTGAACACAGCAAAGAATCAAACATTTCTGCTACTGCTAATAATAACAATAGCAATAATAGTAATAATAATAATAATAATAATAATAATAATAATAATAATAATAATAAAAATAATAATAATAAATACGATAGAATTGAAGAAGGAAATTGTACAAAAATATGATTGAGTGGTTGATACATGGTCAGTGTGGCTTTGTTTATGCTGGAGTGAGCATTAGTCTCCCTGCTCTTCCAAACATTTCACAATAATTCATTGTGTTTGGTGCTTGTAGATTGAGTGCGACTGGAGTGGTAGAGGCAGTGGTTGAGGAAGTGGTTGAGGTAGTGGTTGAGGAAGTGGTTGAGGAAGTGATTGAGGCAGTGGTTGAGGCAGTGGTTGAGGCAGCGGTTGAGGCAGTGGGTGAGGCAGTGGGTGAGACAATGGTTGAGGCAGTGGGTGAGGCAGTGGTTGAGGCAGTGGTTGAGGCAGTGGGTGAGGCAGTGGGTGAGGCAGTGGGTGAGGCAGTGGTTGAGGCAGTGGTTGAGGCAGCAGTTGAGGCAGTGGGTGAGGCAGTTTGTGAGACAGCAGTTGAGGCAGTGGGTGAGGCAGTGGTTGAGGCAGTGGTTGAGGCAGTGGGTGAGGCAGTGGGTGAGGCAGTGGGTGAGGCAGTGGGTGGGGCAGTGGTTGAGGCAGTGGTTGAGGCAGCGGTTGAGGCAGTGGTTGAGGCAGCAGTTGAGGCAGTGGGTGAGGCAGTGGTTGAGGCAGTGGGTGAGGCAGTGGGTGAGGCAGTGGGTGAGGCAGTGGGTGAGGCAGTGGTTGAGGCAGTGGTTGAGGCAGTGGGTGAGGCAGTGGGTGAGGCAGTGGATGAGGCAGTGGTTGAGGCAGTGGGTGGAGTAGTGGTTGAGGCAGTGGTTGAGGCAGTGGGTGAGGCAGTGCATGAGGCAGTGGGTGAGGCAGTGGGTGAGGCAGTGGTTGAGGCAGTGGGTGAGGCAGTGGGCGAGGAAGTGGTTGAGGCAGTGGTTGAGGCAGTGGTTGAGGCAGTGGTTAAGGCAGCAGTTGAGGCAGTGGGTGAGGCAGTGGTATTGAATAGCATATGTGTTATTAATAATAATACGTTATTAATAATAACATTTACTATTATTATTTATAACATATATGTTATTAAATACCACTGCCTCAACTGCTGCCTCAACTACTGCCTCAACTGCTGCCTCTACCACTGCCTCAACCGCTGCCTCAACCACTGCCTCTACCACTGCCTCAACCGCTGCCTCAACTGCTGACTCAACTGCTGCCTCAACCGCTGCCTCAACCACTGCCTCAACTGCTGCCTCAACTGCTGCCTCTACCACTGCCTCAACTGCTGCCTCACCCACTGCCTCACCCACTGCCTCTCCCACTGCCTCAACCACTGCCTCAACCACTGCCTCAACCACTTCCTCAACCACTGCCTCTACCACTGCCTCAACCATTGCCTCAACCACTTCCTCAACCACTGCCTCTACCACTGCCTCAACCACTGCCTCAACTGCTGCCTCAACTGCTGCCTCTACCACTGCCTCAACTGCTGCCTCACCCACTGCCTCACCCACTGCCTCTCCCACTGCCTCAACCACTGCCTCAACCACTGCCTCAACCACTTCCTCAACCACTGCCTCTACCACTGCCTCGACCATTGCCTCAACCACTGCCTCAACCACTACCTCAACCACTGCCTCAAGACCACTGCCTCTACCACTGCCTCAACTGCTGTCTCACCCACTGCCTCACCCGCTGCTTCAACCACTACCTCAACCACTTCCTCAACCACTGCCTCTACCACTCCAGTCACACTCAATCTACAAGCACCAAACACAATGAATTATTGTGAAATGTTTGGAAGAGCACGGAGACTAATGCTCACTCCAGCATAAACAAAGCCACACCGACCATGTATCAACCACTCCCTCGTATTTTTGTACAATTTACTTCTTCAATTCTATCGTATTTATTATTATTATTATTATTATTATTATTATTATTATTATTATTATTATTATTATTATTATTATTATTATTATTATTATTGCTATTGTTATTATTAGCAGTAGCAGAAATGTTTGATTCTTTGCTGTGTTCAAGAGTAAACACATGATGCCACCGTCCAATACCTGTCTGAATAGCCATTCCAATATGCAGTCATGAATGGGTTTAATAGCAAATAATGAGCAAACAAAACACCACACAGTGGTGGGAGGGCTGGCTGCCAGTTGCTGGGGTCGGAGGGAGGGTAGTAGGGACTCGCAGTGGTTGAGGAAGTGGTGGAGGCATTGGTGGAGGCAGTGGTATTTAATAGCATACATGTTCTTAAACCATAACATGTATGTATTTAGTAAAATTTACGACATTTTCATGTATTTTATGATTGTTCATGGTTCAACGAGTTAAGGAAGCAGTATTGTATTATATTTCCCTACAATATATTGGGGCACCAAACATTCGCAAGGATCTTGATCCCCTAACCCTCGCGAATGTTGAGCGAGACCGTAGAGTGACACTCATCTTACACCGTGCTTCAAGGAAACTTATTGTTATTATTATTATTATTATTATTATTATTATTATTATTATTATTATTATCATTATTATTATTATTATTATTATATACTCTTGCATATGGGTGAAAATGTTCACCTGTCAATGTTTGTGCGGCTGTTGTGTAGCATACGAGTGAATATATATACAGTATGCATTGTATTGGTCTCACAGGCCATATAAGTTACTTGAAAAAATAAAATATTAAAAAATAAAAAAAAGTGGAATAGTAAATACAGTGGACCCCCGCATAACGATTACCTCCGAATGCGACCAATTATGTAAGTGCGTTTGTACGTGTATGTTTGGGGGTCTGAAATGGACTAATCTACTTCACAATATTCCTTATGGGAACAAATTCGGTCAGTACTGGCACCTGAACATACTTCTGGAGTGAAAAAATATCGTTAACCGGGGGTCCACTGTATAATGTTACCGAGTGACCGGCAGTCAGCGATGTTGTCATAAGCGGCTCACTTTCTGTAAACTTCACGCCTCTATATTTCGGTAAGTATTGATCATAAAAAGTTTTTTTTTGTTCTATAACACTTAGAAAAATATTCTTAAGATTTTTGTAAGAAAAATAATTTTTTTTTTCAAATACTTTTCAACCCTGAGAGTGAGTTAAGGATCAAGGGTCTCGACCCTGAAATGGTTAATATTCTTATGTATACATTCATTATATACTCATTTATCCATTATTATTTGTATATATTTAGTGCCCCTAAAAACATACATGTAATGTTTATTGCCCTTGTAGTTTTAAGTCAATCTTAATCTTTCCTGAAATGCTCTGCATAACTATGGACTTTCTGTGTGCATTCAAGTGTCATCCATTCCTGTATAAACAATGTATCATGTAGATATAAACTTGAATTTGAATTTGGTAGATGTTCTGAAAAAATTGATTGACAGTAATTTGTGGAGGACACCACCACACTGCCTCTGTCCAACATCATTAATGTTGGTAAAACATTGACCAAGTAAAGACGTGGTCGGCAACATGTATTTTTGTAATTATGGTAGAGTTACCCACAAAATGTTAAAAGAACACAGATGCAACTAATATGACATTTTACTGTAGCAACATTTCGCTCTCCAGGAGCATTGTCAAGCTGTTTGGTAACAACTGGAGAACAAAATATTTCCACTGTCTTACATTTTTGTGTTATCCTAGAAAATTTACACTGTGTATGATAATTGTACTTATGTGTACCTGTGCTAACTTACATCTGTCTCCTTTTACTTAACATGTATTTTTGTCTTTATTTCTCTCAGCAATACCTCAATTGTACAATGTACTGATTTATTTATAACAGCTGCAGGCAATGTAAAATTAAAAAAATCAGTTTTATTCTAAATCACTAACATAGTCTTCCTTTCAGGAAAGTCCACCTAATTCTTTTTAATAAAACTGAAGAAGATATACCATGGAAGGAAGAATTGGATAATTTAGTGGAAGACCATTCCAATTTACTGAAGGCAAGTACACAGGCTCTACATATTTAGCATTTCCACTTAAATATAATACTTTAACCCGTAAACGGTCCAAGCAGATCCACGTTCACATGTGTAGTGCTACAAAAGTAGATCTAAGTTTTTTTTACATATTTTCAAATATAACAAAAAAAAAAAGTAGATCAAAGTTTTTTTTACACATTTTCAAATGTAGAAAAACAAAAAGAAAATTTACTTTTTTTACATACTTTCAAATGTTGAAAAAACGTATACAGTGGACCCCCGCATAACGATTACCTCCGAATGCGACCAGTTATGTAAGTGTATTTAAGTAAGTGCGTTTGTACGTGTATGTTTGGGGGTCTGAAATGGACTAATCTACTTCACAATATTTCTTATGGGAACAAATTCGGTCAGTACTGGCACCTGAACATACTTCTGGAGTGAAAAAATATCGTTAACCGGGGGTCCACTGTATATGTATACGTTTGGACCATTTACGGGTTAATAATAAAAGTACAGATGTTGCAATATATATTTTAGTTTTGTATTTGTTTCACAAAGCTCCTAAAAATTATGGTACCAATATTGAACATTAACAGTTTTAAAATTACAGTAGAACCACCATATCCACTGATTCAGTGTCCGTGGTTTTTAGACAAGGTTTACCATGGCCCAAAAATACCTCTTAAATTTGCATAATATGGTCCCAAAGCACAAAAGTATCCTGTAGCTTGGTTGCTAGTGCACTCATCTCACACGCTGAGGTTTGTGGGTTCAATCCCTGGTACGGGTGGAAACATTGGAACATGTTTCCTTAAAGCACCTGCTGTCCCTGTTCACCTAGAAATAAATAGGTAGCTGGGTGTTAGCTGACTGGTGTGAGTCACATCCTGGGACAAAACTGACCTAATTTACCCGAAATGCTCTGCATAACAAGGGGCTTTCTGTATAGTAGTATGTCATTGATGTCAGCTTTGGTCTGTTGTGGGAGACTCCCAGGTAAGATATATGGACCATGCTTTTTGCAACAGAGATAGAAAGGTGAGACAGAGTGTGCTTCCCAGGAGCTGGTGTTGGTGACATAGCCAACAGGTTGGGTAATATTATGTCAGGTTATGGGAACAAGCCTATTATCTGTCTTAGTGTTGGCAGAAATGACATCAGAAAGGGCAGGAGACATAGATGTAGTCAGGTCTAAGGGAGGGGTCCCAATCATATGTAGCATTTTGCCTAGAACGGGAGTGGGCAATGAATGGATGTCCAGGGCAGTTGGTATAAATTGCTGGCTAGACAGGCACTGCAATGAACTTGTAGCCCCATTCATTGATAACTGGGACAAATTCTTTGGCAAATGTGATATGTATGCAAGGGATGGGGTACATCTATGGCTGGATAAGTTCAAGTCAGTCATAGATGTAGTCAGGTCTAAGGGAAAGGTCCCAATCATATGTAGCATTTTGCCTAGAAGGGGAGTGGGCAATGAATGGATGTCTAGGGCAGTTGGTGTAAATTGCTGGCTAGACAGGCACTGCAATGAACTTGCAGCCCCATTCACTGATAACTGGGACAAATTCTATGGCAAACATGATATGTATGCAAGGGATGGGGTACATCTCTCTGGGGACAGAGTGGTTGCATTAGTCAACTCAATTGAGGGGGCCATTGCTGACTTGTCTAAGACTTTAAACTGATAAATTATAGAGGTATGGGTGTGTGTGGGAAACATGCTGCAGTACTAGGGTTGAAAACAGCAGATATTACCAGGATACCTCAGGAATATGTTTAAAAGACAGTATGCAAAATAAAGTTGCTTGTAAAGGCAAAGCAATTGATCAACAAACAGAAAGAGACAGTAGAGGGCAGCGAGTGACTCTTAAGGTTTACTATACTAATAGTAGGAGTCTAAGAAATAAGATAGATGAGCTAAGATTACTTGCAAATGCAGGTAGTATAGATATTATTGCTATAACACAGAGACCTGGTTCAACCTTAAAGATAGAGAAATGCCTTCTGAATGCAACATACAGGGTTATGGAAACATAAACACATATGCAGTTTAATGTGATCCTTTATTGACAACGTTTTGCCCACACAGTGGGCTTTTTCAAGTCACAAGTCACCTGGGGTGGAAGGTACGTGAGTATTTATTGTCAGGTTCAGAATGTTGAGGTCAGGTGGAGAATGCTGCATCTGATGATCTACCGTGTGGGGTTATAGAGTCTAAAATCTTGGGTAGCTTGGAAGGGGTATTGGATAAGTTGTGAGCAGACCTTCTGCAGTGTTCTATGTTCTTTTGTGGGATAGCGATGAAGAAGTTTCTTGGCAAGTGGTTCAACTATGTTATAGAAGCCATTGTTCTGGTTGAAATTGTTGGTTATAGAGATAAGCGATGATTCCAGGATTCTTCGGTATTGAGTGTTGTCTTCTATGGCGATAAGTCTTGAGTTTCTGTAGTTAATTAAATGGTTGTGTGAATTGTGATGTTGTACACAGGCATTCCTTGTATTGTCAGTCCTGCTTGCGTATTGGTGTTTTGAAATACGTGTTTGGAGGTCTCTTGATGTTTCGCCCACGTATAATTTGTTGCAGCCATTACAAGGAATTTGGCGGTTGGGAATTCGCGAATGTGTGAAGCCCGCGAAAGTTGAAAACGCGAATGTTAAGGGAGACCTGTATAGGTGTTTCAAAAGAGGGGATGGAGAGTTAAGAAATCAATATATTCAGTTAAAGAGAAAAATAAAAAAAAGCAAAAAAAAAAAAAAAAAAAAAAAAGCAAAAAGGGATTATGAGAATAAAGTCACAAGGGATTCAAATACTATCCCAAAAGGTTTCTTTCAGGTATACAAAAGTAAGATTAGGAACAAGATAGGCCCACTTAACTCTTTCACTGTCAAGACCCCCAATTGTAAAGTGTCATTCTGTATAAGTGTTTTAAAGCGAAAAAAAAAATTGTGATCATTACTGACCAAGATATAAAGGCATGAAATTGACAGAGAGTGAACCGCTTATGGCAACATCGCCGACTGCCACACCCTCGGTAATATTTTTACTATTATTGTACTTTTTTCTTTTATTTTTTAATATTTTATTTTTTCAACTAACTTTCATGGCCTGTGAGACCAATATAGTGCATAATGTATGTATATCCACTTGTATGCAACACAATAACCATACAAACATTGTTATCATTATAATGTTTACAAAATGTGTTTACACAAACCAACAATAAAAAAAGTGGCCTGGTGGTTAACGCTCTCGCTTCACACGGCGAGGGTCTGGGTTCGATTCCCAGCCAGAGTAGAAACATTGGACGTGTTTCTTTCCACCTGTTGTCTATGTTCCCCATCAGTAAAATGGGTACCTGGGTGTTAGTCGACTGGTGTGGGTCGCATCCTGGGACACTGACCTAAGGAGGCCTGGTCACAGACCGGGCCGCGGGGGCGTTGACCCCCGGAACTCTCTCCAGGTAAACTCCAGGTAATTACTATTGTTCTATAATACAGTGGTCCCTCGTTTATCATCATTAACCCGTTCCTGGAAGTGCAACGATTATCGAAATAGACGATTTTTAATCACTTTTCCCCATAAGAAATAATGTAAATACAATTAATCCGTTCCTGACACCTAGAAGTATTAAAACAAAAATTTTTTTTACATGAAATATAGATGTAATACATAAACAATACAATGGGACATAATCAATGAAACATTAACAGCATAACACTTACCTTTATTGGCGATTCTTCTTAGTGTATGGAAGACTGGAGGAGGAGAGAGATTGGATTACTGTTTGGAAGGGGAATCCCCTTCCATCAACACCTCAGGTACCAAGTCCTTTTCTGGGGTTACATACTTGTCTTCTCTGTTTCTTAATGCCACTAGGACCAGCTTGAGAGCCACTGGAGTCCTGTCTCGCAAAAAAAGTGTACAGAGAGCTCTGTTTCTGGCGTCTCTTTAAAACTTCCCTAAAATGGGCCAAGACTCTGTCACTGTACAAGTTGATATGGCTTGCAACATCCTTCTCAGGGTGATGTTTCTCCATAAATTTTTCCATCCTACCCCACATTTCAAAAATCTTCTTAATTTCTGAAGAAGGCACCTTCTTCCATCTCTCTTCCTCCTCCTCTGCAGCAATATTCTGAGCTGCGATCTGTTGCTGTTCCTGCTGAAGCACTTGCAGGCAGGGCCGGATTAAGAAGTCTCTGGGCCCTAGGCTCTTCAGATTGGTGGGGCCCCTTTGAGTTACGGGTAAGCGAAGTGACCCCTTCCAGCTTGGACGTGGGGGGGGGGGTCGGTGTGAGCCTGTTTAAGGTCTAATTAAATACATTCTGGCTATTTAGATTAAATTTAATAGGGAAAGTACATCAAGACAACCAAAACCATTTACCAGCAGCCATTATAACTATCTTGTTAAATCATGCATTTTAAAGAGAATAAACTCAAGACAGCATAGTATTACTAGATTAGGCTATTAAAGTAGTGACATCATGTACCTATTATATTCAGCATAACCACTACAGCACTATTATTCCCTTTATAAATCACTGACCATTATTGTTATCATTGCATCATGCATAAGACTATCAAATCATATAAACTCAAGAAAGTAAAGAATTGTTTATATTCAGAGGCACTTCTTAAATAAACCTTTTTCTGGATTTCATATTGGCAAAATCATCAATTATATTCTGAAAATCAATATTTCTTGTTAGATCAGACTCAATGGTCAACAAGGCTAGGTTACACAATTTGTCTTGGCTCATTGTTGAATGGAGCTGGTTTTTCACTCTTTTCAAAACAGAAAATGAACGTTCTCCTTCACAGTTAGTAGCTGGAAGTGTTAGGTAAAGGCGATACACTATGTCAACATTAGGGAAGGTTTCTGAGATACCTGCATTTCTTAAATGTTTCAAAGCAGCTGAGGGCACACATTTTTAATCTGATTCATATACCCAGAAAAATGAACTATTTCTTCAACAAATGTGTCCTGAACATCTGCTGAAAGGTGTTGTTGCAACTTTAATACAGCTTCTCTCAATTCTGCAACTGGCATAGTAGTAATTTTGAACAGAAATCCAAACTTGTCATTGAGATTCTGGTAGATTTCTTTTCTTTTCACCAATTCTGTAATCAGTGAATCCAGAATGACGAAGTATGTAGCTGTCTTACATTTCTGCCTTGGTAGCAACACAATTTCATTGTCTGGCTCTTCAAAATTGCGTTTCCTCTTCCTTGACCGCTGATGATCAGCCCGGTAACTGTAGTCTTTCACAAGCAGTTTAGCTTTCTCTTCAAACATTTCAAAAGCTTCATCATTGCGAAGTGAGCTTACAAATTCCACTAAGCCTGCATAGAGGTTAGCACAAGTAGCCATTTCAATTTCAATTTTCTGAAGTGTCTTCTTCGTGGCATTTAACCGTTCCAGTATACAGTCCCAAAGCACACAGAGTAAGGCCAATTCAAAATCTTCCAATTTTGATGCTAAGCTGGCTGCTTCGCTTCTTGTAGTTGCTGTCTGGTCTTCATCCTCTGCTATTTGGATCAAAGCAGAATGTATTTCAACAAAGCTGTCTTTCAAAGCATGTGTTGCATCATGCTGCGCTGACCACCTTGTTGTTGATAATGATTTGATGACATCTCCATGAATGGTTACTTAAGTATACTCCACCGATGCGTTGAAGCAGAGAAAAATTAAAGAGTGCTTGTAAAAGTCCAAAAAAATGAAACTGCAGCGACACAACACTCCGCAGCACATGACCCAACAAGATTAACCCTTTGAGGGTTTTGGTCATACTAGTACGTCTTACACGTAGGGGTTTTTGACGTACTAGTACGCATAAATTCTAGCGGCCTCAAATCTCGCGCGAAAAGGCTGGTAGGCCTAGGTGTGAGAGAATGGGTCTGCGTGGTCGGTGTGCGCGGTAGAAAAAAAATCTGGGACCCAGTGGTGCATTGTGGGAATGCCCTCTTAGTAAACAATGTCCACCATGCCTCGCGGTAAGAAGCTCCTCACTCCTCGGCGAATTGGGACACTTTTGTTCCCCAGTGACAGTTCTAATAGTGATGGAAGTGCCAGTGAAGATGAGTTTCGTGGTTTTAGTGAGGTTTTGACCGAAACCAATGACCATAATATCGGTAATAGTGAGGAAAACCCAGATGACCCTCAGCCTTCCACCTCTGGTGCTGGGCCCTCTTGTTCACGTTCAGTTGTTCCAGAACCCAAGAGGAAACTTCTATTTTCCCAAATCCCAGACTCAGATGAGAGCATGGGTGATGATAGTGATAGTGAATATGAACTACAAGCTCTTCAAACTAGTTCCAGTAGTGATAGTGAAGTGCAATATTCCCCAGTGAAGCGTCAGTATATACGACGATATATGCGCTCTGGTAGTGTGCCATATGTTATACCAAGGGGAAGGAGTGTATCTCGGAGTACATCCCGTGGCTGTACAACAGGAACAGACAGTGAAAATGACGAAGATACTGTTGCAATTGGGATGGAAAATGTGCGTGGTGGTAGTGGTGCCGGCGGTGAGGCACCAGCAGTGGGCCATGCTGCCACCCACGCTGCCACCCACGCCGCTGCCTCAGCTGATCTAGAAAAAAGGCCACCATCCCCCACTCACCCACCACACCAGCCTCCACAACCACAACCTCCACAACCACAACCTCCACAACCACAACCTCCACAACCACAACCACCTGTCATTGTCCAGTACCCACCAGCAGACCGCACCTGGGATTGGCAGGAAGCTGTCAATTTTGTTCCAAATCCCCACCAGTTTGATGACAGCCAAAGTGGAATACGGCCATCTTGTGCACTTGGGAACACTGCCACTGAACTGGAATGTTTCGAGTTATTCTTTGACGAACCACTGATAAAAAGTATTGTCATGGAAAGCAACACATACTACGAGTACACCATGGCAAACACATTACTTTCACCAAAATCACGTCTACACCACTGGAAGGAGGCAACTGTGGCTGAGATGTATCTTTTCTTTGCCACAATAATGCTTATGCCACATGTGTATAAGCACAAAGTGAAATCATACTGGTCAACAGACCCCCTGATTGCAACACCAGGTTTCAGTGATATAATGCCAGTAAATCGATTTGTGCTAATGTTACGTATGCTTCACTTCTCAGATAAAACCAGGCCTGACAGAACTGACAGGTTATATAAGATTAGGAATGTGTTTGTGTATCTGAAACAGAAATTCAGTACGCATTTTTATCCCTTCAGGAAGCTTGTAATTGACGAGTCTTTGATTCTGTTCAAAGGAAGACTCTCTTTCAAGCAGTACATACCAAGCAAGAGGAAACGCTTTGGTATAAAGTTGTTTGTGCTTTGTGATTGTTACAGTGGTCTGGTATTGGATATTATTGTGTACACTGGAAGTTATACATTGCAAAATACCAGGAAGTTATTGGGCATCTCAGGTGATGTGGTTCGAACAATGATAGAACCATACCTTGGTAAGGGGCATATATTATATACAGATAACTGGTACACAAGCCCCTCACTCAGTGATTTTTTGCGAGTGAACATGACAGATGTGTGTGGCACAGTGCGTGCAAATCGAAAACATATGCCCAGGTTTGACGCTGGCACTCGTAGAGGTGAGGTGCAGGCGTTTGCTGCCAATGACATCATGGCATTTCGGTGGCATGACACACGAGATGTCACACTGTTGTCATCAATTCACCCTAATGAAATGGCAGACAGTGGCAGGCAGCATAGAGAGAGAAATGAACCCATTCTAAAACCTGCAGCTGTGATTGATTACACCTTCAACATGCGTTCAGTGGACAAATGTGACATGCAGATTGGGTTTGCTGATTGTGTTCACAAGAGTTATAAGTGGTACATCAAACTGTTTTTCCATCTTCTGGACATTTCCATGCTCAATGCTTATAATATGTATAAGATGAGCACCAGAAACAAACCACAGTACGGCGAATTCTGTTTGTCTGTCATCAGACAAATAGTATTCAAGTACCAAGGAACAGCACCTGCAATTGACCGCCCACCAAATTATCAACAACTACCTGCTCGTCTGAAGCATGGTGATCACTTCCTAGTAAGACTGCCTGCTACTGTTTTGAAGAAAAAGGCTCAGAAGAGGTGTTAAGTCTGTGCACATACAAAAAAACGCACACAACAACGCAGAGACACTCGTTTTATGTGTGAGGAGTGCAAAACTCCACTGTGCATGACACCATGTTTCAAAGAGTTCCACAGGCTGCAGAACTTCTAGAAACATGTCCTGTGACTGTATATGTGTATATAAAATATAGAAAAATAGTAATAAACAACATTTCATATTGTTTGTTTGTGTAAATATTTTCTGTAAACAAAATAATGACAACAGTGTTTATGCCCTTATTGTGTAGTATTGAAAAAGAAATAACTTACAAAATACTGATCATGTTGGTCTCAGAGGCCATAAAAGTTACTCAGAAAAAGAAAAATTGAAAAATAATTGAAAATAGTACATAAAAAAGTAAATAGAAAAATACCGGGTGACGGCAGATGGCGATGTTACCATATGTTGTTCAATTTTGGCAAATTTCACGCCTCCATATCTCGGTAAGTATTGACGTTAAAAATTTTTTGTTTAGCCTATAATGTTTAGAAAAAAAACTCTATTTTTTCATAAGAAAAAATAATTTTTTTTTTTTTTTAAATTTGGCCGACCCTGAGAACGAGTTTCGGAGAGGGCCTGTCGACCCTCAAAGGATTAAGAGAATGTGCTGAGCAGGGCACCTATTCAGCAAGTGGGTTGATTTGCTTGATACGAGCTTGCAATCCACTATATTTACCCGACATGTTACTTGCATTGTCGTAGCTCTGGCCACAGCAATCCATAATAGAGAGATCATGTTCAAGCAGAGTATCCAGTACTACATTCATCATTGTTTCTCCATCATGGCCTGAAAGAGGAATGAATTTTATAAAGCGCTCTACAGGCTTACCACTGGAGTCGACAAAGTGAACAATGAATGTCAATTGATCTGTATGTGAAATATCTGGTGTTGAATCTACACTTATTGCAAAGTATTTTGCAGTTTTCACAGCTGCTATGATGTTATTGAGGACCTTCTTAGTCATCAGTTCAATAAATTCATTGCATATAGTAGATGACATGTAAGATACAGTGCCTCTTCCTGCATTCCCAAGGCATGACACATGATTTGCTAAGAATGGATCGAATTGTGCTAACAGTTCTGTGATCCTTAGGAAATTGCCATTGTTTTCCGTACCAAAAACCTCATTTTCTCCACGGGAAGCAAGTCCTCTTAGAGCTAAGAATTTTACAACAGCAACAACTCTTTCTAGAACTTTTCTCCAATAAGTGCGCTCTTTTTCAGTTTGATTTTCCAAATGAGAATCCAATAAGCCTTTTTTCTGTGCATGAAATACACTGACTAAAATGCAGCTCCTGCGAGTGGTGCTGTTTTCATGTTCCTCGAAACGCTTGGAATTTTTCCAGCCATTGAACCCCTGTGTGAAGGTATTTTCTTTGGTAGAAAATAGCTTGCATTCTGAACTTTTCCTGAGCTTTCAGAGTATACCATCCATGATCATTTCACAGTTTCTGAATTTGCAAGCTTCCTATAAAACATAGATGACTTTAAACAACGACGACTTCCATCATCATAAATCCTTGCTGATTTCCTAAAGTCAATGTTCAGAGTTTGACTGAAGTTTTCTGCAATGAAAGCATTACGTAGAGAATCTGGGATTACATTTGGCCATGAGGCAGGATCTTTTAAGACAAATCCTGTGGATGAAATGTCCATTGAGACATTGAGAGGAGACACAAAAGAAGTAGATGCTGGCTGAGAAATAATGGAGGGAAGGCTTCTTGTATGATCTGACGTATCTGCAGATTCAACTGTACAGTGGACCCCCGGTTAACGATATTTTTTCACTCCAGAAGTATGTTCAGGTGCCAGTACTTACCGAATTTGTTCCCATAAGGAATATTGTGAAGTAGTTTAGTCCATTTCAGACCCCCAAACATACACGTACAAACGCACTTACATAAATACACTTACATAATTGGTCGCATTCGGAGGTGATCGTTATGCGGGGGTCCACTGTACTGGTAACATCAGAAACTGTTTTCGTGAGCATGTCTGTGATCTTTCTGCAGCTTCCTACATCTTTCTTTTTCTGTTCTTCTTGAATTTTCTTCTTTCTTTTCTGTGACCCACTCACATAAGAACGTCCAACATCACGTTCACGAGATGCCATAAATATATGTAATCAGGATGATGCTCTTGAGCATGGTGATGATGTCAAAAGTGCAGCAATCTCCGTTCAGCTTCCAACAATTTGTGAGAAAGAAGCCCATAACTCTTGCCTTCAAAAATTGCCTTATCACTGGCTGCCAAAATGCCGAAAAATGCTTAAAAATAAAGGTCCTGAAGATAAAGACGTACAAACTATGCTATTTGCTCTTAAGTATCTGCACACTGTAGTCAAAGCATAATAGTTTTACCATCTTATGAGCAAGAGATTGTAATAACTCACTACAATGGATACATTACAAATCTTTTCATGGAACATTGCTTCCATCAGGAAGCGGTTGCCTGACTTACATCATATTAGTGCAACCAAGAATATTGATGTCATCTGTTTGCAGGAATGTAGATTGAAAGATGGAGCACCTCCACCAAACTTGCCTGGATATGCAGCTTATAACCTAAGGTCAACCAACTGTTGTGTGATGTATGTCAGAAAGAGCTTGCCACATTCACTCCTTTCCTTGCAGAGTCGAGTTAACATGCAGTATCATGGTGTCAAAGTATATGCAGGCGATTTTTTCCATAAACATTTTTAATCTCTATGCCCCAGCGAACCAGCTTCGACCTGATGCTTTACCAGATCGCATCAATAGTGAACCTACCATCATTCTTGGAGATTTTAATGCCAGACATAAGAATATTGGTGGGTCTATAACAAACACCAATGGAACTAAACTAGTGAGATTGCTAAATGAGCATGATAATGTTCGAATTGTGGGCACTACTGAGCCTACTCACATATATGGTGGCATACTAGATCTGTGTCTTGGATTTAATACATCATATACGATGCATGACTCTGTCATAGTTGATGATCTTCTATCTGATCACTTCCCAAGACTAACAACTGTCAATCTTGATCACATCTCCAGCAATCAAGGAGCTAAATACAGAAGGAGGAAACTTATTCTCAAACCAGAACACAGAGACAACTTTATTAACCACTTGGATCAATGGTATAAGAATTACGAGCCCATTGGCACACAAAAATTTAATGATGATTTAATTACCACTATTGAGAGTATTCTCACAGATCAAGTGGGCAGGAATAGGAAACAAAAACCCTCCACTATAAATACCAATAAAAACCAATGTAAATACTATAATGATCCACAGCTGCGCAATCTAACACATGCAGCTAGGAGGATTGGTAAAGCATACCGTGAATGTAGAACCCCAGACCTGCTCAGAACGTTCCAAGCTGCACTAACAAATGCAAGGAATAGAAAGGAAGAACTTAGGCAACAGGAATGGGAACAGTTTGTTAGTGGATTAAATAGGTCCACCCCTTTGAGTTTGGCTTGGAAAGGTATAAATAAAATAACCAGGAAAAAGACTGGCAATGTTGCTCATCCCTTTCCTCTTGAAAAAGCAAATGACCTCATAAATGACTGGTCCAAAACATCCAGGCATGAAAGCCTTCCATCTCATATTAGAAAAAATTTAGAGAGTACTTCTGAAGAAATGTTGAAACTGATTAATTTTATGAGCCAAAATATTGATGAGAGTGATTGCCTCTTTACCGAGTATGAATTAGATAATGCATTAACCAAAGGTCAATCAACTGCTCCTGGAGAGGATGGTATAACCTATGATATTCTCAGAACTCTAAGGCACGTGCCTGATAACCCTTTGTTGGCACTGTATAATCTCAGTTACATTGAGGGTGTTCTTCCTACTTCCTGGACCAATAGTCTCATTGTGCCTATCCCTAAGCCCCAACAGCCTGATACATTTAGGCCGATCTCCTTAACTAGTTGTCTTTGTAAAACTTTTGAAAGAATGATGCTTAACAGACTGTACTACAGAATCAGAGATCAACTTTCCCCCTACCTCTATGGGTTCATGAAAGGTAAAAGTGTGCAGAACTGTATTTCCACCTTTCTCACTGCACACACCTCTACTAGTTTTACCACTTTTCTTGATCTAAAATCTGCATTTGATATTGCGAACAGAACCGTTATACTACATGAACTAGCCAAAATGAATATTGGTGGTAGCTTACTCTGCTGGATAATAGGATACCTGTCAAATAGAGTATCCTCTGTCCTTTACCAAGGCTTCAGAAGTGATTCTAAAGAAATGTCTTTAGGTACACCGCAGGGAGGAGTTCTTAGTCCCATGCTATTTAATATTCTGATTAATGCTCTCCTAAATGCTCTACCTGCCTCACCTAAACATATAGCTATAAGCTATGCTGATGATATCATGATCCATACAACAGGGCATAAGAAGATGAATACCATTCTTAATGAAGTTCAAGCAATTTGTAATCGACTAGGCCTCATAATATCTTCCTCTAAAACTAAGATATTAACAAGCAAACGACATCCCCCACCCATCTATTTGCAGGGTGAAATCATTAGCTACGTTAAAACTTACAGATATCTTGGTGTAGATGTACCCTTTAACAAATCCACTATACCACAACTAAACAAGAAATGTAAAGCTAGGCTAAATGCTCTCAAAGCTGTTGCTGGCTACAATCCCAACTATGGTGCAAATGTGAGAATCGTGAGAATGATGTACATAGCCTATGTTAGGTCCTTAATTGATTATGCTGCTCCCATGTTGATATTAGCTAGAGAAAGTTCTCTCCGACCCTTGGAGTTAATGCAAAATGAAGCTCTCAGGATTATTCTTGGCTGTCCCAGATCTACAAAAGTTCTTAACATGAGGAAGGAGCTTGGTATTTCTAGTATCAGTGATAGGATTGTTGAAATTAACACTGTACTCGGTATTAGAATGTTGAGAAACGAACCAGACACTGTCACAGTGAATCTTACCAAGTGTCTAGAGGTAAATACACACAGATCTAAATGGATTGTGAAAACGTGCAATTGCATTAAGTTTTATAACCTGCATGAACTGTATCACTGTAGGCAACAAGAGCATTTCACCCCTCCATGGAAGATGTGTTCATTTAATATCACATACCTACAAGTTCCTCCCAAGAAGCTCATTGCTAGTAATCCCTTCCTTAAATCTCTTGTTAGAGCAACTGCTCAAGAAGAAATTTCTCACCTAGCTGGTAGTAACAAGTTATCACAAGTTATATACACTGATGGATCTAAACAGGAGTCTTCTGGCAGGGCTGCATCTGCTCTTGTTGCCACCTCCCTAGTTAAGAACGATAATAAATTTGTTGAGTTAGGCATAAGAATTAACAACTGGGGATCTACACTGCAAACTGAATTGTTTGCAATCCTAATGGCGCTAAAGCTAACCTATGACACTGAGCTTGACTCTATCATCATTACTGATTCTATGTCATCATTGAAGGCTCTTGGCTCATATAATGACTCCAACAACATGCTCATTGGGGAAGCCAGGTATAGATACTCAAAAATTAGGGACAAAGGAATTAATGTACAATTGCTATGGATCCCATCACACATTGGATTACTCCTTCATGATAAAGTTGATATGTTAGCCAAGAAGAGTATCGAGAAGGAGAATGTAGAATATAACTTTGGTATAACTGTGTCTAGCATTAGGAATAATATTAGGAGAGAAGTAAATAATGAAAATGATTGTTATAGGAATGCAGTTAGAAGCCTGAGTAGATCTATAACCCACTATGATAACATGAACGTAGATAAGTATGTTTATGGAGCAACTTGCAATGTGAACAGACTGACTGATGTTGTAGTGGCCAGGCTTAGGCTTGGTTACAAGTACTTCTGGCAGTTTGGGAGACACACAGATGATGATCAAACTAAATGTAAATTATGTGATCAGGCATATGGTCACTCTCTTGAACACTATGTGCTTAATTGTCCACTTATTGAGGAATACAGAGACAGACAGTATAATAACCTATGTGACATGTCAAGATATCTTATTAATGAAAAAAAGATACCAGATATACTAAGCAAATTTCCTAAATTTGCTTGTAACAGATAAGTGAACTATAGATATGTAGATATAAATCCATATGTATTCCTGTTAACCCTTTGGGGCCTACCGTCCACAGGATGGATATGGGGTGCACAATAAACTAGCCACTTCGGTGGCAAAATCTAATCTAATCTAAATCGAGATGCCATAATGAGGATGTATCACTGTCTGTAATCATGCAAATACAAATTTTTCATTATCAATTATTATTAATTTTTTAATTATTATTAAAAAAAATTTTCTGCCAATTGGGGGGATATGGCCCTTGTAGCCCCCTTTCCTCTGGCTGCGCATCTAAAAATTCAAAACGTTACCAGAAAGGAGTCATATACAGAACTTTTACCATAGATTAGGTTAGTGATTTGGGCTACGAATATTTTACTAATTCATCCTCCTTGATCTCCAATTTACTTAAACAGAAATCATACTGAGTCCAAGAACAATGCACAATGGTATTTATATTACCATTTTCATAACTAAACTAATCATTATGTTTTGCATGATATATGGCCTACCACCATAGAAAAGGACATGAGAATTAAAGAATGCAGGGACAATTTTCAGTTTCACCCAACCAACTATTTTCTGATGTGGCTTATGTGTTTCTGGGGAAATATGTCTGAAATGCGTAGGGAGACACTGGTCAGAGAAATAGCAAGCATCGAACTTAAGCTAAAAGAATCCTTTAGGAGTCAGGAATCGCGGGAAGAACTAAAAGCCATAAATGAAATCGAAAGAAACCCAAAGTATTTCTTCTCCTATGCCAAATCAAAATCGAGAACAACGTCCAGTACTGGGCCCCTACTTAAACAAGATGGGTCCTACACAGATGACAGCAAGGAAATGAGTGAGCTACTCAAGTCCCAATATGACTCAGTTTTTAGCAAGCCGCTAACCAGACTGAGAGTCGAAGATCAAAATGAATTTTTTATGAGAGAGCCACAAAATTTGATTAACACAAGCCTATCCGATGTTATCCTGACGCCAAATGACTTCGAACAGGCGATAAATGACATGCCCATGCACTCTGCCCCAGGGCCAGACTCATGGAACTCTGTGTTCATCAAGAACTGCAAGAAGCCCCTATCACGAGCCTTTTCCATCCTATGGAGAGGGAGCATGGACACGGGGGTCGTCCCACAGTTACTAAAAACAACAGACATAGCCCCACTCCACAAAGGGGGCAGTAAAGCAACAGCAAAGAACTACAGACCAATAGCACTAACATCCCATATCATAAAAATCTTTGAAAGGGTCCTAAGAAGCAAGATCACCACCCATCTAGAAACCCATCAGTTACACAACCCAGGGCAACATGGGTTTAGAACAGGTCGCTCCTGTCTGTCTCAACTATTGGACCACTACGACAAGGTTCTAAATGCACTAGAAGACAAAAAGAATGCAGATGTAATATATACAGACTTTGCAAAAGCCTTCGACAAGTGTGACCATGGCATAATAGCGCACAAAATGCGTGCTAAAGGAATAACAGGAAAAGTCGGTCGATGGATCTATAATTTCCTCACTAACAGAACACAGAGAGTAGTCGTCAACAGAGTAAAGTCCGAGGCAGCTACGGTGAAAAGCTCTGTTCCACAAGGCACAGTACTCGCTCCCATCTTGTTCCTCATCCTTATATCAGACATAGACAAGGATGTCAGCCACAGCACCGTGTCTTCCTTTGCAGATGACACCCGAATCTGCATGACAGTGTCTTCCATTGCAGACACTGCAAAGCTCCAGGCAGACATCAACCAAATCTTTCAGTGGGCTGCAGAAAACAATATGAAGTTCAACGATGAGAAATTTCAATTACTAAGATATGGTAAACATGAGGAAATTAAATCTTCATCAGAGTACAAAACAAATTCTGGCCACAAAATAGAGCGAAACACCAACGTCAAAGACCTGGGAGTGATCATGTCGGAGGATCTCACCTTCAAGGACCATAACATTGTATCAATCGCATCTGCTAGAAAAATGACAGGATGGATAATGAGAACCTTCAAAACTAGGGAGGCCAAGCCCATGATGACACTCTTCAGGTCACTTGTTCTATCTAGGCTGGAATATTGCTGCACACTAACAGCACCTTTCAAGGCAGGTGAAATTGCCGACCTAGAAAATGTACAGAGAACTTTCACGGCGCGCATAACGGAGATAAAACACCTCAATTATTGGGAGCGCTTGAGGTTCCTAAACCTGTATTCCCTGGAACGCAGGAGGGAGAGATACATGATTATATACACCTGGAAAATCCTAGAGGGACTAGTACCGAACTTGCACACGAAAATCACTCACTACGAAAGCAAAAGACTTGGCAGACGATGCACCATCCCCCCAATGAAAAGCAGGGGTGTCACTAGCACGTTAAGAGACCATACAATAAGTGTCAGGGGCCCGAGACTGTTCAACTGCCTCCCAGCACACATAAGGGGGATTACCAACAGACCCCTGGCAGTCTTCAAGCTGGCACTGGACAAGCACCTAAAGTCAGTTCCGGATCAGCCGGGCTGTGGCTCGTACGTTGGTTTGCGTGCAGCCAGCAGCAACAGCCTGGTTGATCAGGCTCTGATCCACCAGGAGGCCTGGTCACAGACCGGGCCGCGGGGGCGTTGACCCCCGGAACTCTCTCCAGGTAAACTCCAGGTATGTTCTACATCACTTCCGTCGCAACTTGAAAACTAAGCATTTGCGACGGAAGTGATGTAGAACATCAATCAATTGAGATCTGTTATTGAAATGATAAAGACTTAAAGACAGGACAAAGTGCTTTTAAAACCTACAAACGGAAGTCAGTTTGCGTTTTTAGGTTTTTCTTTACAGTATTTTTACCAAAAATGCGTCTTTACTGGTCCATGCATCTTGACTGGTCAAGTAACCCTATCAGGTACCTCCCTTAACATTTAGAGGCGAAAACAAACATTTATCCATACACATCTATGTCTGTCAACAACACTTCAGTTAATTTGTCACAGTACAAGTTTAGATAACGTGTAATTACTACAGAAAATTGGAGAGGAATCTCCCATACTCACCCATTAGTGGGAAAACACAGCTGTTCTGATGTAAACAAAGGCATGTTGAGTGTTGCCATCTATGGTTAGGTTTATTTTTATTTTATTTTATTTCATTATTTATTTTTGTTTTGATTAATTTTTAAAAATCAATTTTACTCTCCAAACACTTGAAACTTTTTAGGTAGGGACCCCTTTGCACTTGCACCATGTGCGCAGTCTTGGATGAGCCCCTGAACCCCTTGGACCGCGGGGCCCCCAAATGCGCGGGGCCCTAGGCAAATGCCTAGTTTGCCTATGCAGTAATCCGGCCCTGCTTGCAGGTCCTCACATCCAACCCCATGGAACTTCCCAATACCAAAATAGATTTCACAACTGACATAGGTTCATCAGGGTCAGCCACAAACCCTTCAAAATCCCTCTTGTAGACACAATCTGGCCACAACTTTCTAAAAGCAACAACAGCTTCCTTGATTTCGTTTTTCTTTGCCACGATGGAAGATATGGTTGTATGGGGTTTTTTATACATCCTGGCCAGTTCGGCCACATGTGCACCACTTTCATATTGTTCATTGATGTTTTTCTTAAATTCAGTCGTATATCTCACCTTTACCAAAGGCTTGGCACTAGGAGCTTTCTTTGGAGCCATGGTATCTTATTTAGCACTTGCAAGGACTAAAATGAATGGAATATTATGAAATATTTCATATGAACAAGTGAGGGGACCGTCGCTCACTGGTAAACAATGGCACACTGGCTGGGAAGAGAGGCCGAGGTGGCTCAGAGCTGTGAGTACGCGTCCAGGACGAATGACGATTAGCGAGTCAACCGACCACTTGTGAGCCAATGTTTGGACGAAAATAACGCGACGATTTCGAGCCCGACGATTATCAAAGGACCACTGTATATACACCTACCATCCGACTTACAACCTCCTCTACATACGACCACTCGACTTACGACCTTGTTTTTTATGCCAGATTTCTGGGAAATAAACAACTGTTTGTGTTGTACACAGTGTTTATCCTAAACCTTACAGTATAAAATACTATACTAACAGCATAAAAAGTAAAGTTAAAAATGAAATATCAAAATATAACAATAAAATAAAATCATTACATAAGTGTGATATTGATATTCAGTAGTAAGGTTTGACTTACGTCCATTTTGACTTAAGACCGGTTGGTCAGAACCAAGCTTGGTCGTAAGTCGTATGGTACCTGTATACACATATAGAGTCACTGGATATGTTCCTAGAATTGCTGCAGCTTGTGGAGCTCTTTGAAACATAGTGTCATGCACAGTGGTGTTTTACATTCCTCACACATATAAGAAGTGTGTCTGCTTTTGTGTGGACATTTTTTTGTGTGTGCACAGACATAACACCTCTTCTGAGCATTTTTCTTGTTAGCAGTAGTAGGCAGTTTCATTAGGTGGTGATCACCAGGCCTCAGACGAGAGGGTATTTGGTGATAATTTCGTGGGCAGTTTTCTGTTGCAGGTGTTGTTACTTGGTACTTGAATATTTTTTGTCTGATGACAGACAAACAAAATTCACATATTGTGGTTTGTTTCTGGTCTTCAACTTATACATATTATAAGCAGTGAGCATGGAAATGTCCAGAAGATGAAAAAAAAGAGTTTTATGTACCGCTTATAACTCTTGTGAATACAATCAGTAAACCCAATTTGCATGTCACATTTGTCCACTGAGTGCAAATTAAGGGTGTAGCCCATCACAGCTGCAGGTTTTAGAATGGGTTCATTGGTCTCTCTATTCTGCCTGCCACTGTCTGTCATTTTGTTTTGGTGAATTGATGTCAACAATGTGACATCTTGTTTGTCATGCCACCAAAATGCCATGATGTCATTGGCAGCAAACGCCTGCACAATACCTGTGAGTGCCATCGTCGAACCTGGGTATATGCTTGCGATTTACATGCACTGTGCCACACACGTCTGCCATATTCACTCGCAAGAAATCACTGAGTAAAGGGCTTGTGTACCAGTTATCAGTATGTAATGTATGTCCCTTACCAAGATATGGTTCCATCATTGTTCTAACCACATCACCAGAGATTCCCAATAACTTCCTGGTATCTTGCACTGTATTACTTCCAGTGTACACAATAATATCCAATACAAGACCACTGTAGAAATTACAAAGTACAAACAGTTTTATACCAAAGCATTTCCTCTTCCTTGGTATGAACTGCTTGAACGACAGTCTACCTTTGAACAGAATCAAAGACTCATCGATAACAAGCTTTCTGAAGGGATAAAAATACATACAGAACTTTTGAACTTTTGAGATACATAAGCACATTCCTGATCTTATATAACCTGTTGTTTTGGTTAGGCCTTGTTTTGTCTGGGAAGTGTAGCATACCTAACAGTAGCAGAAATCGACTGACTGGTATTATATTACTGAAAGCTGGGATTGAAATCAGGTGGTTGGTCGACCAGTATGATGTGACAGTGTGCTTATACACATGTGGCATAAGCATTATTGTGGCAAAGAACAGATACAACTCAGCCACAGTTGTCTCCTTCCACTGGTGTAGGCATGATTTAGATGAAACATTTGTGTTTGACATGGTGTAATCAAAGTATGTGTTACCTTTCCTAACAATAATTTCCATCAGGGGTTCATCAAAGAATAACTGGAAACATTCCAGCTCAGTGGCATTGTTCCCAAGTGTACAAGATGGCCATATTCAACCATTTAGGACAATAATAAACTACGCAGGATTAGGGTAACTAGTGACATGGTCCTCAGACAAATAGAGAAATTAAAACCTAACAAATCCCCAGGCCCTGATGAACTATTTGCAAGGGTTTTAAAGGAATGTAAAGAGAAACTTAGCAAACCTTTGGCTGATCTTTTCAACATATCACTACAAACTGGCATAGTGCCAGACTAAGCAGAAAATGGCAAATGTAATAACTATTTATTTATTTATTTATTTATTTATTTATTTTATGTCTTTGCAAACAGTACATTGAGATTTTGTATTTACAATAGTGGGTTGCAATGCAAAGACAGCCTCTATTATGCCTAGGCATTATGGGCCAACTTAACATTATTGGCTTACAGACTACCTAACACTAAGGAGTGTATATCATAGTTGTACAGTAGGATAGTAATTATTTCATAGTTGTAAAGTAGATTATTAATTATAAGTGAATCAAAATTTGTATAAGACAAGAGATATATTCATATATTCAAAAATGCTTCTTGTGAAAACAATGATTCAATTATATTCCTGTCAACAATGGATAAAAAGTTCAAAGTGATTCTTGAAGTTATGATGTGGGAGTACATAAGTGAGTAAGTGTGTACTGAGTATTTAGCGTTTAGTCTAGGGTGATTAAGTGGGTTTTGAGAAGTCTTAACTTGATTTTCAGACTGAGTCCTTAGCTTCGAACTATAGACCAATAAGCCTTACCTCCAAAGTGGGAAAATTTATGGAATCAATAATTAATGAGGCAGTTCGTAGCCATCTTGATAAGCATAAACTGATTAATGAATCTCAACACTATTTTACAAAGGGGCATTCCTGTCTTATGAATTTACTAACTTTTTTCACTACGGTGTTTGAGGAGGTAGATGATGGTAATGAATATGATATTGTGTATATGGACTTCAGTAAGGCTTTCGATAGAGTTCCACACCAGAGGCTATTGAGGAAACTTTAGGCACACAGAATAGGAGGAGAAAATTATTCCTGGATGGAGGCGTGGTTGACAAATAGGCAGCAGAGAGTTTGCATAAATGGGGAGAAATCTGAGTGGGGGCACATCACAAGAGGTGTTCCACAGGGGTTAGTGTTGGGCCCCTTGTTGTTCACAATCTGCATAAACGACAGAGATGAGGGAATAGATAGCGACATAAGTAAGTTAGCCAATGACACCAAAACAGGCCGTCCAGTTCATTCTAATGAGGACATTAGAGCACTCCAGGTTGATTTAAATAGACTGATGCAGTGGTTGCAGAAGTGGCAGATGCAGTTTAATATAGACAAATGCAAAGTTCTAAGTGTTGGACAGGAAAATAACCATGCCACATATAAACTGAATAATGTAGATCTTAATATTACTGATTGCAAAAAGGATTTAGGAGTTCTGTTTAGCAGTAATCTGAAACCAAGACAACAATGCATAAGTGTTCACAATAAATCAAACAGAATCCTTGGCTTCATATCAAGAAGTATAAATAATAGAAGACCTCAGGTTGTTCTTCAACTCTATATATTTTTGGTTAGGCCTCATTTAGATTATGCTGCTCAGTTCTAGTCACCGTATTACAAACTGGATATAGTATATGCAGAGGAGAATGACAAAGTTGATCCCGTGTATCAGAAATCTTCCCGATGATGATAGACTGAGGGCCCTAAATCTGAACTCCCTAGAAAGACGTAGAATTAAGTGGTTATGATTGAGGTGTATAAATGGAAAGCATGAATAAATAAAGGGAATGTAAATAGCCTGCTAAAAAATATCTAGCCAAGACAGGACTCACAGCAATGGTTTCAAGTTGGAAAAATTCAGATTCAGGAAGGATATAGGAAAGCACTGGTTTGGTAATAGAGTTGTGGATGAGTGGAACAAACTCCCAAGCACCATCATAGAAGTTAAAATGTGTAGTTTTAAAAATGGGGTAGATAAACACATGAGTGGATGTGACCTGTACCTGACTAGGTTGAGTCAGTGGCATAAGCCAGTAGGTGACTTGGACCTGCCTTGCATGGGCCAGTAGGCCTGCTGCAGTGTTCCTTCTTTCTTATGTTCTTATGGATACATTATAAATGTGAACTTAGCATTAGTAAAAAATATGTTCTCTAATAGTTGCTGGTGTATTGCAGATGACCCATGTCTTATCTCAGGCTAGTGACTCCTGGTCTGGCTGGAAAGGTCACATAAGACAGGAGCTGTTAGAGAAGGTGTTGCCTGCGAGTAGCCCTGAAAGGAGCATTTATCTGTGTATCTGTGGTCCTACAGTATTCACTAAACTTGGCATCAGGTAAGTCACAGTAACTTTGTGTATCTGGTACTGTAGTGTGTTCACTAAATGTGATCACTGAATCTGTACTTTCTTTAACCCATTGAGGGTCCATCCCATAGTTCTACAGCTTTGAAGCCTAGGTCCAAGCCGTAGTTCTACGTCATGAGCTCGGCTCACTCAAATAAGCTGTGAGTGGTAAATTTGGGCCTAGTTATGAGAGAATGGATCTATGTGGTAAGTGTGCACCATATAAAACATAATGAGAAAAAACTGCAACCGTGGTTATGAATTAAAACAGTGATTCTGTGGTGTATTTTCAGTTTTTATGGATGTATTAGCAGTTTCTTGGTCTCATTTGATAGAGTGGAAGATATATTACCGAAATACAGATGATTCTGATTGGTTTTATTACATAAAATAACTTGAAATTGAGGTCAAAGTAGTGGAAATTTTAAATTTTTGTTGATGTTCAAGAGTAAACAAATGATGTCGTGTGTCCAATACACGTCACCTGGTGGGTCTAATATATGTCCATAGATGTGCTGATATTATTTATCCAATTATTACAATATTGCATAACAGTAAATCTTCTGTTTTTTGGTGTAAATAAAAAAAATTTATGTGAATAAAAAATCAAAATGGAATTCATCTGTAAAGCCTGGAATATTTTAAACTTTGTGTGAAATTAGCCAAATTATCAATTTCTTATCACTTTATTGGGTAGTTGAAATAGTTGATTGGGCAGTTTCTTGTGCTCAGTTGATAAAATAGAAGTGATACTAGTGAAATAACTAAGAATTTGGTCAACTGGAATAATGTAACTGGCCTAAAATAGAAGTCAAAGTGGGCAAAATTGCCAATGTGTAAATATCGCTGATGCAGTAAAATTCGCAATAGGTATATTTCATCAATTTTCCATCAAATTTCGTACTTTTTGTTCTGTTACCTTCAGAAAAAGATTCTCTACCATTTCATGAAAACAAATAAATTTTTTTTTTTTAAATTCTTGGACTCTATAGACAAGGCGTAGAACTACGGCTTGGATCTTCAAAAGGTTAAAGGTGTAGAATTAGGGGGGTATGGTCAAGGTGTATAAAAGGAAGGCAGTAATAAATAAAGGGGATATAAATATTTAAACATAGTAGGTTTGTAGACTGCAACTCTCCAGGGAGGTACTACCATACTGCCAAGTGAGTGTAAAACGAAAGCCTGTAATTGTTTTACGTGATGGTAGGATTGCTGGTGTCCTTTTTTCTGTCTTATAAACATGCAAGATTTCAGGTACCTCTTGCTACTTCTTCTTACACTTAGGTCACACTACACATACATGTACAATCATGTACAGTGGACCCCCAGTTAATGATATTTTTTCATTCCTGAAGTATGTTCAGGTGCCAGTACTGACCGAATTTGTTCCCATAAGGAATATTGTGAAGTAGATTAGTCCATTTCAGACCCCCAAACATACACGTACAAACGCACTTACATAAACACACTTACATAATTGGTCGCATTGGGAGGTGATCGTTAAGCGGGGGTCCACTGTATATACACACCCCTCTGGGTTGTCTGCTATTTTCTTTCTAGTTCTTGTTCTTGTTTATTTCCTCTTATCTCCATGGGGACGTGGAACAGAATTCTTCCTCTGTAAGCCATGCGTGTTGTAAGAGGTGACTGAAATGCCGGGAGCAAGGGGCTAGTAACCCCTTCTCCTTTATACATTAATAAAGTTAAAAAGAAAAATTTTTCTTTTTCATTTTGGGCCACTCTACCTCGGTGGGATACTGCCGGTTTGTTGAAAGAAGAAGATACAGTGGACCCCCGTCTTACGATATTAATCTGTTCCTGAGAGCTCATCGTAAACCGAAATTATTGTTAGCCGAATTAATTTTCCCCATAAGAAATAATGGAAATCAAATTAATCCGTTCCTGACACCCCAAAGTATGAAAAAAAAAATTTTACCACATGAAATATTAATTTTAGTACACACAAACTGAAGAAGACATGCACAATTACTACTCTACTAAGAATAGAATACATGACACTTACCTTTATTGAAGATCTGGTGATGATTGATGGGATGGGAGGAGCGGAGAGTGTGGAAGTTATTGTTTAGAAGGGGAATCCCTTCCATTAGGACTTGAGGTAGCAAGTCCTTTTCTGGGGTTACTTCTCTTCTTCTTTCAATGCCACTAGGACCAGCTTGAGAGTCACTGGACCTCTGTCGCACAACAAATCTGTCCATAGAGCTCTGTACCTCCCGTTCCTTTAAGACTTTCCTAAAATGGGCCATAACATAGTCATTGTACAGGTTGCCAACACGGCTTGCAGTAGCTGTGTCAGGGTGATTTTCATCCGTAAAGGTTTGCAGTTCAACCCACTTTGCACACATTTCCTTAATCTCTTTTTTCAATTCCATACTAATTCTCACCCTTTTTACCACAGGGATGGCACTAGAAGCTTTCTTGGGGTCCATGGTGACTTATTTTGTAGTTACAAGCACTAAAAACACTGGGATAACGTGAAATGTATCGAATGTATGCGTAGATGCGACCACACTGGCTGGCTTGTAAACACTGGCGCCGAGGCCACACGTGGGATGCGTCCCGGACGAATCACATAAGGCGAGTTTTTTTATTGTGAGGCGAGGCAAAATTTTTGTGTTCAAATGCTTCATATGGCGGATTTAACGTAACGCGATGTGTTCCTAAGGCGGGAGTCCACTGTATATATTTCAGTTAAGTGTTTTGGCCAGATATGTGATTTTTAACAATTTAAAAAAAAATTATAGTAATTTTTCATTTGTATTTGATCATTACCTTTTGACTTGAGATTTAGTGTTACTTATCTGTTCAAGTGAATGAATATCATGCTTGAAATGAATGTAGTACAGGTTGACTTTCACTAATCCGGCATCACTGATACC
Organism: Cherax quadricarinatus; assembly: GCF_038502225.1. Classification (NCBI taxonomy): domain Eukaryota; kingdom Metazoa; phylum Arthropoda; class Malacostraca; order Decapoda; family Parastacidae; genus Cherax; species Cherax quadricarinatus. The sequence goes on along the minus strand of NC_091372.1, from coordinate 15,080,556 downwards.
AGTAAGGTGCCAGATTAGTGATTTTTGTAGATTAATGAGTGCTTTGGTTAGAATACATTTAACTCAACAGCTAACCACTTCATGCTACCTTTAGAATATCCCGTAAATCAGTACAAGTTAGTTAACCCTTTTACTGTCATGACCTCTGCTCACAAACTTGCTCCCAGTGTCAACGAATTTAAAAAAAAACATTATGAAATGAAAGAGAATCTTTTTCCGAAGGTAATGCAACCAAATGTACAAAATTCGATGAAAAACTTATGGAATTATGCTCTTGCAAAGTTAGTGGTCTTGTCAATACGTATTTATTTGGCGATTTTGCCCACTTTACACCCTATTTTTGGCCAATTTGATTCTTACAGTCCACCAAACTCATAGCTGTTGCACTAGTATTCCTTCTATGCTGTCAGTTGAGTACAAGAAACTGCTCATTTACTTATTTCAACTACCCAATAAAGTGATCAGAAATTGGTAATTTGGCCAATTTCACACAAATTTCAAGTGTTGCCAATTTCAAAAGTGTCCAGAATAAACACTGTAAACATTCCTGGTACTAAAATAACATTTTCTCTGTTCATTTATCACATCTCCAGGCCCCTCTTGTATTATGCTTACTTTCCATTTTGAATTTTTATTCACACAAAAAATAGAAGATTTACTGTTATGCAGACTACTGAATTATTGTTAATACAGTAGACCATTATATTACATAGATTTATTTGCCACGTTTTGGTTATTGCACTATTGAAAAATTGTGGCACAATTTTATACAACACTTCATAAAATTAACTTTACACGGTTAAAATTGTGGGTGTGGAAAAAATTTCCCCAACTCAAGCTGCAGACATGTTGTGGGTCAGTGGGAGAGACCTACTGCCATTTCCTGCCACCTTCAACACACTCACCATCGTCATCCCAGTCTTCATGAATACGTGTCCAGTTCTATTCTGTCTTTGGACAGAATTTTGTTTTGATCTTTTAATTGCCATGTCTTGTATCTGCCAAGCAATCATAGCACCCAGTAGGCATATGAGTATTGCTTGAAGTGGCTATAAAAGGTATAAGCATTTAAGTTTTTGAATTAGTGAAGAAAATAGAGATATTAAACAAGAGATAGCTTGTGACCTTAACCCTTTGACTGTCGCGGCCGTATACATATACGTCTTACGAGGTACCGTGTTTGACGTATATATACTCATAAATTCTAGCGGCTTCAAATCAAGCAGGAGAAAGCTGGTAGGCCCACATGTGAGAGAATGGGTCTGTGTGGTCAGTGTGCACCATATAAAAAAAAATCCTGCAGCATGCAGTGCATAATGAGAAAAAAAAAACTCCGACCATTTTTTTTAATTAAAATGCCGATTTTGTGGCCTATTTTCGTATAGTATTTATGGCTGTATTCTCGTTTTCTTGGTCTCATTTGATAGAACGGAAAACATATTATAGAAATAGAGGTGATTTTGATTGATTTTACTATAAAAAGAACCTAGAAATGGAGCTCAAAGTAGGGGAAATGTTTGATTTTTGCTAATGTTCAAAAGTAAACAAATGATGCCATTGTCCAATAAATGTCCAACTAGCCATTCTAATATGCAGTCATGAATGGGTTGATGTTATTTATACAATTATTACAGTATTGCAGTAGTCTGCATAATAGTAAGTCTTCTACTTTTTGTTTGAATAAAAATTCAAAATAGAAAGCAAGAGTAATATCAGAGGGGCCTGGAGACATGACTGATCAGCAAAGAAAATGTTATTTTAGAGCCAGGAATGTCTGCATTGTTCATTCTGGACCTTATTTTGAAATTGTCATATTTTTTAGTTTTCGTGAAATTGGCCAAATTGCAAATTTCTGACCACATTATTAGGTAGTTGAAATCGGTAAATGGGCAGTTTCTTGTACTCAATCGATAGAAAAAATGGAGTTCTAAAGAAATAGCTATGAGTTTTGGCGACTGAATCAATGGAATTAGCCGAAAATAGGGCTCAAAGTGGGCGAAATCGCCGATTTGTAAACAGCGCCGAGGTTGCTAACTTTGCGAGAGCGTAATTCCGTCAGTTTTCCATCAAATTTCGTTTTTTTGGTGTCATTACAATCGGGAAAAGATTCTCTGTCATTTCATAAGAAAAAATAATTTTTTTTTTTTTTAAATTTTGCGACACCAGGAGACACCTCAGGATTGGGGGTTGCGACAGTCAAAGGGTTAATGAAACGTCACTTTGTTCAGTTAAAAAGAATGAGGTAAATATATGGGTTTGTGTGATGAATAACTGACTGACTGACTTACTTGACTGACTTACTTGAATGACTGTCTTTTTTGGGGCTCCAGGAACGTAATCCTATTTTTTCCATTAGTTCTTCAGTTTATCTAACAAATTTACCTAACACGGCATTTTCAGGAACATAACTACCATGTAAATAATGGTCTACTCTAATTGTATAAATAATGTCAACCCATTCATGACCAATGGCACATGCACTGGATGCATGACATGATTTGTTTACTCTTGAACATCGGCAAAAATCAAACATTCTGCTACTTTGAGCTCAATTTTAAAGTACTTTCTGTCCTGAAACCAATCAAAATCATCTCTATTTCTGTAATATACCTTCCATTCTATCAAATGAGACGAAAGCACCGAGAATACAACCATAAAAACCATACAAAAATACACCACAAAGTCGCTGTTGCACACTAAAAACACAGTCACAGATTTTTTTTATCATGCACTGTGTGCTGCAGGCTTTTTTTTATATAGTGCACACTTACCACACAGACGTATTCACTCATATCTAGGTCCAAATTTACCAGTCACAGCTTATCTAAGTGAACTGAGCTCATGGCATCATATTACAGGACCAGAGTAGCTTCAATGCCCTGTAATAAAATGGGTTAATAAAGTTAACCAATTTAACTTACACAAGAAAGTGCATCACTGTCGCTTCCAAACTGAGGAGCTGAAATTTACAACTCAACATCTTCACTTAAACTTAGCCTGAACCACTTCATCAGAACTTCATTGTTTTCTTTTTACACATCAGTTTCCTTGAATCACTATTAGCAAAGAAACAGAATATTTTTTCTTTCTGTTTCTTTATGCCATAAACTGTGGAAGAGCCACTGCTGTATAATTTACACAAGCTTCTCACAGACACACCACTGTCAAGTTTTTTCAAAAGTTCAACCTTTTCTTTTATGGACAATGCACAGTGTTTGCGATTTACACAATGAGAAGCATTTCCTTTATTTGTTGGAACCATGGCTGGGGTTAAAGTGAGCAGGTTATAACAATAAATGGAGAAAAACAAATTGGAATGGCTAGTCAATGTCTGCTAGTGACACCAACAGTTGTTCATGCAGCATTTACAGCAGGTTGGTGAGGTGACCTGGGAAATTTGAAATTATGCTAGCCGAAATTAGTGCCAGATTAGTGATTGCCGGAATAGTGATAGCCGACCTGTACTACATTTTTTTTTTCAACAAACTAGCCATGTCCCACCAAGGCAGGGTGACCTAAAAAGAAAATGAAGGTTTCTCTTTTTAAAGTTAGTGATATATACAGGAGAATGGGTTACTAGCTCCTCCCTCCCAGCATTTTAGTCGCCTCTTACGACATGCATGGCTTACTGAGAAAGAATTCTGTTCCACTTCCCCATTCAGGTAAAAGGAAATAAACAAGAACAGGAACTAGTAAACAAATAGAAGAAAACCCAGAGGGGTGTGTATATATATAAGCTTGTACCTGCATGCGTAGTGTGATCTAAGTGTAAATAAAATTACCAAGATGTACCTAAAATCTTGCATGTTTATGAAACAAAAAGGACACCACCAATCCTACAATCATGTAAAACAATTACAGGTTTCCATTTTACACTTACTTGGCAGGATGGTAGCACATATCTCCCTGGGTGGCTGCTGTCTACCAACCTACTACCTACTAATACTACTTGGATAAAGTTGTGGGAATATAGTACAGGAGCAATGGAGATATGTTGTAGTTTTTGAAGTGTAGTATCGGCACACCTCTGACAAGACAGTGATGGAGTGAGTGATGATGAAAGTGTTTCTTCGTTTTTGTGTCTCTCTGCCTTGGTGGGAAACGGCTGATATGTTAAAAAAACAAAATATTTTGTTGGTACAGTGGGATAGGTTCCATACAACTGCCATAAAGTAAATATCATCTTAAAGTGAATCAGTCTTTTTTTTTCACTTGCATCACCACCAATAATAATAAACATGAACATACGTCTCATGAGAAAGTGGAACAGAAGAGGGAATATAAATGTATAAATTCAAGGATTATGTGGATTCAAATAAGGGTCAGATGCAAAAAGTGGGTCATAATAAGTGTGTATGCACCTGGAGAAGAGAGGAGTGGAGAAGAGAGAGAAAGATTTTGGGAGATGTTAAACGAGTGTGTAAGAACTTTTGAACCAAGTGAGAGAGAGATTGTGGTAGGGGACCTAAATGCTAAAGTAGGAGAAACATTTTGAGAGGGTGTGGTAGGTAAGTTTGGAGTGCCAGGTGAAATTGATAATGGGGGGCCTTTGGTTATAGATAATACGTATTTGGTTATAGGTATTACATATTTGAAGAAAAAGAGGATAAATAAGTATACAAGATTTGATATAGGGTGTAATGACAGTAGTTTCTTGGACTATGTATTGGTAGATAAAAGACTGTTGAGTAGACTTCAGGATGTACATGTTTATAGAGGGACCACAGATATATCACATCACTTTTCAGTTGTAGCTACAGTGAGAGTAAAGGGTAGATTGGATACAAGGAAAATGGAAGCAACAAGTAAGAGAGAGGTGAAGGTTTATAAACTAAAGGAGGAAGCGGTTAGTGTAAGATATAAACAACTATTGAAGGATAGATGGGCTAGTGAGAGTATAGGCAATAGGCTAGAAGATGTATGGGGTATGTTTAAGAATGTAGTATTAGAGTGTTCATCAGAAGTTTGTGGTTACAGGAAAATGGATGTGGGAGGGAAGAAGAGTGATTGGTGGAATGATGATGTAAAGAGAATAGTAAGAGAGAAAAAGTTAGCATGATAGAGATTTTTACAAAGTAGAAGTGATGCAAGGAGGGAGGAGTATATGGAGAGAAAAAGAGAGGCTAAGAGAGTGGTGAAGCAATGTAAAAAGAGAGCAAACAGAAGAGTGGGTGAAATGCTATTAACCCTTTGACTGTCGAAGGGCCAAATCCTGAAGTTGCTTCTGGTGTCGCAAAATTTTCGAAAAAAAAAAAAATTATTTTTTCTTATGAAATGATAGAGAATATTTTCCCGATTGTAAAGACACCAAAAAAACGAAATTTGATGGAAAACTGACGGAATTACGCTCTCGCGAAGTTAGCGACTTCGGCGATATTTAAAAATCGGCAATTTCGCCCACTTTGAGCCCTATTTTCGGCTAATTCCGTTATTCCAGTCAATCAAACTCATAACTATTTCTTCAGAACTCTATTTTTTCTATCGATTGAGTACAAGAAACTGCCCATTTACCGATTTCAACTACCCAATAACATGGTCAGAAATTTGCAATTTGGCCAATTTCACGAAAATTAAAAAATATGACAATTTCAAAATAAGGTCCAGAATGAACAATGCAGACATTCCTGGCTCTAAAATAACATTTTCTTTGTTCATCAGTCATGTCTCCAGGTCCCTGTGATATTACTCTTGCTTTTTATTTTGAAATTTTATTCAAACAAAAAATAGAAGATTTACTGTTATGCAGACTACTGCAAAACTGTAATAATTGTAAAAATTACATCAACCCATTCATGACTGCGTATTAGAATGGCTATTTGGACATTTATTGGACAATGACATCATTTGTTTACTTTTGAACATCGGCAAAAATCAAACATTTCCTGTACTTTGTGCTCCATTTCCAGGTACTTTTTATAGTAAAATTAATCAAAATTACCTCCATTTCTATAATATAGTTTCCATTCTATCAAATGAGACCAAGAAAACGAGAATACAACCACAAATACTATACGAAAATAGACCACAAAGTCGGCATTTTAATTAAAAAAAACGGTCGGAGTTTTTTTTTTCTCATTATGCACTGCGTGCTCCAGGATTTTTTTTATGTGGTGCACACTGACCACACAGACCCATTCTCTCACATGTGGGCCTACTAGCTTTCTCCTGCCTGATTTGAAGCCGCTAGAATTTATGAGTATATATACGTCAAACACGGTACCTCGCAAACGTATATATACGGCCGCGACAGTCAAAGGGTTAATAAATTTTGTTGAAAATAAGAAAAAGTTTTGGAGTGAGATTAGTAACTTAAGAAAGCCTAGGGAAAGAATGTATTTGTTATTTAAAAATAGGAGAGGAGAGTTATTAACCCTTTCAGGGTCCATGCCATAGTTCTATGGCTTTGAATTGAGAGGACTCACGAAATCGTAATGACACGATTGCAAACAAACCATACTACGGGCGGGGATAGAACCCGTGATCAGAGAGTCTCAAAACTCCAGACCGTCACATTAGCCACTGGACCAGCTAGACACAATAAGATTCATCCAACTAGGTATATTTCTATGCCATAGGAAGGTTAGCATAGGCACCACTGTGACCACAAATGCAAGTTGTGGTCACAGTAGTGCCTATGCTAACCTTCCTATGGCTTAGAAATATACCTAGTTGGATGAATCTTATTGTGGCTAGCTGGTCCAGTGGCTAACGCGATGGTCTGGAGTTTTGAGACTCTCTGATCGCGGGTTCTATCCTCGCCCGTGGTATGGTTTGAGTTGAGAGTCCAAACTGTAGATCTACGGATTTACGTTGAGGGCCCAAACCGTAGATCTACGCCATGAGCTCAGCTCACTCTGATAAGCTGTGAGCGGTAAATTTGGGCCTAGATATGAGAGAATACATCTATGTGGTATGTGTGCACCACATAAAACAAATCCTGCAGCACACAGTGCATAATGAGAAAAAAAACTGAGACCATAATTTTCGATTAAAACAGCGACTTTGCAGTGTTTTTTGTATGTTTTTTATAGTTGGATTTGCGATTTCTTTGTCTCATTTGATAGAATGGAAGATATATTACAGAATTTATTATTTATTATCACACTGGCCGATTCCCACCAAGGCAGGGTGGCACGAAAAAGAAAAACTTTCACCATCATTCACTCCATCACTGTCTTGCCAGAAGGGTGCTTTACACTACAGTTTTTAAACTGCAACATTAACACCCCTCCTTCAGAGTGCAGGCACTGCACTTCCCATCTCCAGGACTCAAGTCTGGCCTGCTGGTTTCCCTGAACCCCTTCATAAATGTTACTTTGCTCACACTCCAACAGCACGTCAAGTATTAAAAACCATTTGTCTCCATTCACTCCTATCAAACACGCTCACGCATGCCTGCTGGAAGTCCAAGCCCCTCGCACACAAAACCTCCTTTACCCCCTCTCTCCAACCTTTCCTAGGCTGACCCCTACCCCGCCTTCCTTCCACTACAGACTGATACACTCTTGAAGTCATTCTGTTTCGCTCCATTCTCTCTACATGTCCGAACCACCTCAACAACCCTTCCTCAGCCCTCTGGACAACAGTTTTGGTAATCCCGCACCTCCTCCTAACTTCCAAACTATGAATTCTCTGCATTATATTCACACCACACATTGCCCTCAGACATGACATCTCCAGTGCCTCCAGCCTTCTCCTCGCTGCAACATTCATCACCCATGCTTCACACCCATATAAGAGCGTTGGTAAAACTATACTCTCATACATTCCCCTCTTTGCCTCCAAGGACAAAGTTCTTTCTCTCCACAGACTCCTAAGTGCACCACTCACTCTTTTCCCCTCATCAATTCCATGATTCACCTCATCTTTCATAGACCCCTCCGCTGACACGTCCACTCCCAAATATCTGAATACATTCACCTCCTCCATACTCTCTCCCTCCAATCTGATATTCAATCTTTCATCACCTAATATTTTTGTTATCCTCATAACCTTACTCTTTCCTGTATTCACCTTTAATTTTCTTCTTTTGCACACCCTACCAAATTCATTCACCAATCTCTGCAACTTCTCTTCAGAATCTCCCAAGAGCACAGTGTCATCAGCAAAGAGCAGCTGTGACAACTCCCACTTTGTGTGTGATTCTTTATCTTTTAACTCCACGCCTCTTGTCAAGACCCTTGCATTTACTTCTCTTACAACCCCATCTATAAATATATTAAACAACCACGGTGACATCACACATCCTTGTCTAAGGCCTACTTTTACTGGGAAATAATTTCCCTCTTTCCTACATACTCTAACTTGAGCCTCACTATCCTCGTAAAAACTCTTCACTGCTTTCAGTAACCTACCTCCTACACCATACACTTGCAACATCTGCCACATTGCCCCCCTATTCACCCTGTCATACGCCTTTTCCAAATCCATAAATGCACAAAGACCTCTTTAGCTTTATCTAAATACTGTTCACTTATATGTTTCACTGTAAACACCTGGTCCACACACCCCCTACCTTTCCTAAAGCCTCCTTGTTCATCTGCTATCCTATTCTCCGTCTTACTCTTAATTCTTTCAATAATAACTCTACCATACACTTTACCAGGTATACTCAGCAGACTTATCCCCCTATAATTTTTGCACTCTTTTATCCCCTTTGCCTTTATACAAAGGAACTATGCATGCTCTCTGCCAATCCCTAGGTACCTTACCCTCTTCCATACATTTATTAAATAATTGCACCAACCACTCCAAAACTATATCCCCACCTGCTTTTAACATTTCTATCTTTATCCCATCAATCCCGGCTGCCTTACCCCCTTTCATTTTACCTACTGCCTCACGAACTTCCCCCACACTCACAACTGGCTCTTCCTCACTCCTACAAGATGTCATTCCTCCTTGTCCTATACACGAAATCACAGCTTCCCTATCTTCATCAACATTTAACAATTCCTCAAAATATTCCCTCCATCTTCCCAATACCTCTAACTCTCCATTTAATAACTCTCCTCTCCTATTTTTAACTGACAAATCCATTTGTTCTCTAGGTTTTCTTAACTTGTTAATCTCACTCCAAAACTTTTTCTTATTTTCAACAAAATTTGTTGATAACATCTCACCCACTCTCTCATTTGCTCTCTTTTTACATTGCTTCACCACTCTCTTAACCTCTCTCTTTTTCTCCATATACTCTTCCCTCCTTGCATCACTTCTACTTTGTAAAAACTTCTCATAAGCTAACTTTTTCTCCCTTACTACTCTCTTTACATCATCATTCCACCAATCGCTCATCTTCCCTCCCGCACCCACTTTCCTGTAACCACAAACTTCTGCTGAACACTCTAACACTACATTTTTAAACCTACCCCATACCTCTTCGACCCCATTGCCTATGCTCTCATTAGCCCATCTATCCTCCAATAGCTGTTTATATCTTACCCTAAGTGCCTCCTCTTTTAGTTTATAAACCTTCACCTCTCTCTTCCCTGATGCTTCTATTCTCCTTGTATCCCATCTACCTTTTACTCTCAAGTGTAGCTACAACTAGAAAGTGATCTGATATATCTGTGCCCCCTCTATAAACATGTACATCCTGAAGTCTACTCAACAGTCTTTTATCTACCAATACATAATCCAACAAACTACAGTGGACCCCCGCATAACGATTACCTCCGAATGCGACCAATTATGTAAGTGTATTTATGTAAGTGCGTTTGTACATGTATGTTTGGGGGTCTGAAATGGACTAATCTACTTCACAATATTTCTTACGGGAACAAATTCGGTCAGTACTGGCACCTGAACATACTTCTGGAGTGAAAAAATATCATTAACCGGGGGTCCACTGTACTGTCATTTTGCCCTACATCATATCTTGTATATTTATTTATCCTCTTTTTCTTAAAATATGTATTACCTATAGCTAAACCCCTTTCTATACAAAGTTCAATCAAAGGGCTCCCATTATCATTTACACCTGGCACCCCAAACTTACCTACCACACCCTCTCTAAAAGTTTCTCCTACTTTAGCATTCAGGTCCCCTACCACAATTACTCTCTCACTTGGTTCAAAGGCTCCTATACATTCACTTAACATCTCCCAAAATCTCTCTCTCTCCTCTGCATTCCTCTCTTCTCCAGGTGCATACACGCTTATTATGACCCACTTCTCGCATCCAACCTTTACTTTAATCCACATAATTCTTGAATTTACACATTCATATTCTCTTTTCTCCTTCCATAACTGATCATTCAACATTACTGCTACCCCTTCCTTTGCTCTAACTCTCTCAGATACTCCAGATTTAATCCCATTTATTTCCCCCCACTGAAACTCCCCTACCCCCTTCAGCTTTGTTTCGCTTAGGGCCAGGACATCCAACTTCTTTTCATTCATAACATCAGCAATCATCTGTTTCTTATCATCCGCACTACATCCACGCACATTTAAGCATCCCAGTTTTATAAAGTTTTTCTTCTTCTCTTTTTTAGTAAATGTCTACAGGAGAAGGGGTTACTAGCCCATTGCTCCCGGCATTTTAGTCGCCTCATACGACACGCATGGCTTACGGAGGAAAGATTCTTTTCCACTTCCCCATGGACAATAGAAGAAATAAAGAAGAACAAGAGCTATTTAGAAAAAGGAGAAAAACCTAGATGTATGTATATATATATATGCATGTGCATGTCTGTGAAGTGTGACCAAAGTGTAAGTAGGAGTAGCAAGATATCCCTGTTATCTAGCGTGTTTATGAGACAGAAAAAGAAACCAGCAATCCTACCATCATGCAAAACAGTTACAGGTTTCTGTTTCACAGTCATCTGGCAGGACGGTAGTACTTCCCTGGGTGGTTGCTGTCTACCAACCTACTACCTACAGAAATAGAGATGATTTTGACTGGTTTTATTACTGGAAATGGCTTGAAACTGAGCTTAAAGTAGCGGAAATGTTAAATTTTTGCCGATGTTCAAGAGTAAACAAACGACCTCACACGTCTAATACACACCAGCTGGTGGGTCTAATGTATGTTCACAAATTTGATGATATTATTTATACAATTGTTATAATATTGCATAACAGTAAATCTTCTATTTTTTGGTTTGAATAAAAATTCCCTATATGAATAAAAAATCAAAGTGGAATTCATTTGTAAAGTCTGAAAATGTAACTAATGAACAGAGGAAATGTTAGTTTAGTGCCATGATTGCCTGCATTGTTTATTCTAGACCCGGTTTTGAAATTGGAATATTTTGAACTTTGCATTAAATTGGCCAAATTACCAATTTCCGATCACTTTATTTTGTAGTTGAAACAGTTGACTTGGCGATTTCTTGTGTTCATTCAGTAGAACAGAAGTAATACTAGTGAAATAGCTAAGAATTTGATTGACTGGAATAATGTAATTGGCCTAAAATGGGACTCAGTCGGCAAAATCGCCGATGCGTAAATATCGCTGACACATCAAAATTCGTGAGAGCATAATTTCGTTAATTTTCCATCAAATTTCACACTTTTGTTTTATTACTTTCAGAAAAAAATTCTCTGCCATTTCATAAAAAAAAATAACAAAACATTTTTTTTTTTGGAAAATTCTTGGACCCTGGTGCACACTTTGAAATTTGGCCTCTGGACCCTGAAAGGGTTAAACGGAGAGTTAGAGATATCGGGAAGATGGTGGGAATATTTTGAGGAATTGTTAAATGTTGAAGAAGATAGGGATGCTGTGATTTTGTGTATAGGGCAAGGAGGAGTAACATCTTAAAGGAGTGAGGAAGAGCCAGTTGCGAGTGTGGGGGAAGTCCATGAGGCAGTGGGTAGAATGAAAGGAGGTAAAGCAGCTGGGATTAATGGGATAAAGATAGAAATGTTAAAGGCAGGCAAAAATATAGTTTTGGAGTTGTTGGTGATTTGATTTAATAAATGTATGCAGAGAGCATGCATAGTTCCTCTGTATAAAGGCAAAGGGGACAAAGGAGAGTGTAAAAATTATAGGGGTAAAGTCTGGTGAGTATACCTGATAGTGTATCAATGAGTTATTATTGAAAGAATTAAATGTAAGATGGAGAGTAGGATAGCAGATGAACAAGGAGGCTTTAGGAAGGGTAGGGGTTGTGTAGACCAAGTGTTTACAGTGAAACATGTGGGTATTTAGATAAGGGTAAAGAGGATTCTGTGTCATATATGGATTTGGAAAAGGCACATGATAGGGTGGATAGGGGGCAGTGTGGCAGATTCTGCAAATGTAAGGAATAGGAGGTAGATTATTGAAAGCAGTAAAGAGTTTTTATGAGGATAGTGAGGCTCAGGTTAGAGTATGTAGGAGAGTGGGGGGATTATTTCCCAATAAAAGTAGGCCTTAGACAAAGATGTGTGATGTCAGCATGGTTGTTCAATATATTTATAGATGGAGTTGTAAGAGAAGTGAATGCTTGGGTGTTGTCAAGAGGTGTGGGGTTAAAAGATAAAGAATCTAACACAAAGTGGGAGTTGTAATAGTAGCTCTTTGCTGATGACACTGTGCTTTTGGGAGATTCTGAAGAGAAGTTGCAGAGGTTGGTAGGGTATGTAAAAGAAGGAAATTAAAAGTGAACATTAAAAAGAGTAAGGTGATGAGGATAAAGAAATTAGGTAATGAAAGATTGGATATCAGATTGGAGGGAGAGAGTATGGAGGAGGTGAATGTTTTTAGATATTTGAGAGTGGACATGTCAGCAGATGGGTCTATGAAAGATGAGATAAATCATAAAATTGGTGAGGGGAAAAAGGTGAGTGGTGCACTGAGGAGTCTGTGGAGATGACAAAGAGGGGAATGTTTGAGAATATAGTTATATTAGCGCTCTTATTTGGGTGTGAAGCATGGGTGGTGAATGTTGTAACAAGGAGAAGGCTGGAGGGAGTGGAGATGTCATGTCTGAGGGCAATGTGTGGTTTAAATATAATGCAGAGAATCCATAGTTTGGAGATTAGGAGGAGGTGCAAGATTACAAAAACTGTTATCCAGAGGGTTAAGGAGGGGTTATTGAGGTGGTTCGAAAATGTAGAAAGGGTGGAGCGAAATGTAATGACTTCAAGAGTGTAGAAATCTCTGGTGGAGGGAAGGTGGAGTAGGGGTCAGCTAAGGAAAGTTTGGAGGGAGAGGGTAAAGGAAGTTTTGGAGGCTTTGACTTCCAGCAAGCATGTGTGAGCATGTCAGATAGGAGTGAATGGAGACAAATGATTTTTAGGACTTGACTTGCTGTTGGAGTGTGAGCAAGGTAACATTTACGAAAAGATTCAGGGAAACCAGCAGGCCGGACTTGAGTCCTGAAGATGGGAAGTACAGTGCCTACACTGAAGGAGGGGTGTTAATGTTGCAGTTTTATAACTGTAGTGTGATCTCGCCTCTGGCAAGACAGTGATGGAGTGAATGATGGTGGAAGTTTTTTTTTCAGGCCACCCTACCTTGGTGGGGATCTGCTGATGTGTTCATAATAAAAAGGTAAAAAAAAAAATATTCCTTATTTGAATTTTGATTTCTAATAAATGAATTACTTTTACAGCTTGTTCAGTGAGCTTGGTTACAGCGGTGATGACTTCCATGCTTTCCTTGGTTAAGACATTCAAGAAGCAGTGACGTCTTCCTTGGTTAAGACCTTCAAGAAGCAGTGAGAACTACCTTGGTTAAGACATGTCCAAAACGCAGTGAAGTCTTCCCTCAGAAACTCTTGTGTAAAGCCTCAGGAAGTAACAACAAAGCCACATGCTGGATTGAAAACTCTAAACAGTATTCCACCATAGACCATTATCAATTTGCACATTGCTTAACAGGGTTCCTCAAAGAACCAGAACATTGTCTAGGGTTCAGTCAAAGTTTGGATCTGGCCTCTACTATTATTAGCTCACTGAAATCTTGTTCCCTGAAGGACTAAAATGTTGTCTAAATTTTTCTTTTAAAATCCTGGGTAGTAATTTTTTTTCCATCAGTCCCATTCTGTGCTTCCTCAAGAAGTTGTACCATGTGAACAAGGTGAATGCTGATAAGGGTAACCACTAGGTGGACCTCATATATACATACATTTTATATATACATAGCCTTTCCTCACATAGCGATGACTCGGACTTTCAGCAGGCTCTTTGACCAATATGCATACCTAAATAATGTATATTGGAGCTGATGTCATCTATTCTGTTTATTATAATATACAGTACACTACTGTATAAACACTTAAAATATACTAAAAATGTTATAAATGGTGCAAAGATGACATTAAAACAATATCAAAGATGGTTGACCCAAACCCACTACTATTATAGTATGCTCATTGCTTAGCGACGAATTCATTCACCGATGTGGTCTTAGGAATGCAACTCCATTCGTTGTGCAAGAAAGGTATAAAATACCGACAATATGAAAGTTAAGATACATGTGCAACATCTGGATATCTTTTTTGTAGACGTTTCGCCATCCAGTGGCTTTATCAATACAGATTCTAGGACATAATTGGAAGACAGTAGAACTATATACAAAAGATGAGGTAATCAGTCCCTAAAGGTTGAGGGACTGATTACCTCATCTTTTGTATATAGTTCTACTGTCTTCCAATTATGTCCTAGAATCTGTATTGATAAAGCAACTGGATGGCAAAACGTCTACAATAAAGATATCCAGATGTTGTACATGTGTCTTAACTTTCAACTTCATTCGTTAAGTGAGGAGAGGCTGTGTAGATATACATGTATGTATATATATATATATATATATATATATATATATATATATATATATATATATATATATATACAGTGGACCCCCGCATACCGTTGGCATCACATACTGTTTATTCCGCATACCGCTCACTTTAATCGCAAAAATTTTGCCTCGCATACCGCTCAAAAACCCGCTCACCGCTGTTCGTCCGAGACGCGTCCAATGTGCGCCTTAGCCAGCCTCACATGTTCCGCCGGTGGCATTGTTTACCAGCCAGCCTCCGCGGTAGCATCCAAGCATACAATCGTAACATTTCGTATTATTACAGTGTTTTTGGTGATTTTATCTGGAAAATAAGTGACCATGGGCCCCAAGAAAGCTTCTAGTACCAACCCTACAGCAATAAGGGTGAGAATTACTATAGAGATGAAGAAAAAGATCATTGATAAGTATGAAAGTGGAGTGTTTGTCTCCGAGCTGGCCAGGTTGTATAATGAACCCCAATCAACCATCGTTACTATTGGTGGTACAGCTGCTGCTGCTGCTGCACTGTCAGCTGCTGCTGCTGCTGTAGCATCGTCTGCTGCTGCTGTAGCATCGTCTGCTGCTGCTGTAGCACTGTCAGCTGCTGCTGCTGCTGTAGCATCGTCTGCTGCTGCTGTAGCATCGTCTGCTGCTGCTGTAGCATCGTCTGCTGCTGCTGTAGCACTGTCAGCTGCTGCTACTGCTGTAGCATCGTCTGCTGCTGCTGT
Source organism: Cherax quadricarinatus (assembly GCF_038502225.1). NCBI lineage: Eukaryota > Metazoa > Arthropoda > Malacostraca > Decapoda > Parastacidae > Cherax > Cherax quadricarinatus. The sequence continues at coordinate 15,065,113 of NC_091372.1, read as the reverse complement.
AGCATCGTCTGCTGCTGCTGTAGCATCGTCTGCTGCTGCTGCTGCTGTAGCATCGTCTCCTGCTGCTGTAGCATCGTCTGCTGCTGCTGTAGCATCGTCTGCTGCTGCTGTAGCATTGTCTGCTGCTGCTGTAGCATCGTCTGCTGCTGCTGCTGTAGCATCATCTGCTGCTGCTGTAGCACCGTCTGCTGCTGCTGTAGCATCGTCTGCTGCTGCTGTAGCATCGTCTGCTGCTGCTGTAGCATTGTCTGCTGCTGCTGTAGCATCGTCTGCTGCTGCTGTAGCATCGTCTGCTGCTGCTGCTGCTGTAGCATCGTCTGCTGCTGCTGTAGCATCGTCTGCTGCTGCTGTAGCATTGTCTGCTGCTGCTGTAGCATCGTCTGCTGCTGCTGCTGTAGCATCGTCTGCTGCTGCTGTAGCATCATCTGCTGCTGCTGTAGCACCGTCTGCTGCTGCTGTAGCATCGTCTGCTGCTGCTGTAGCATCGTCTGCTGCTGCTGTAGCATTGTCTGCTGCTGCTGTAGCATCGTCTGCTGCTGCTGTAGCATCGTCTGCTGCTGCTGCTGCTGTAGCATCGTCTGCTGCTGCTGTAGCATCGTCTGCTGCTGCTGTAGCATCGTCTGCTGCTGCTGTAGCATCGTCTGCTGCTGCTGTAGCACTGTCAGCTGCTGCTGCTGCTGTAGCATCGTCTGCTGCTGCTGTAGCATCGTCTGCTGCTGCTGCTGCTGTAGCATCGTCTCCTGCTGCTGTAGCATCGTCTGCTGCTGCTGTAGCATTGTCTGCTGCTGCTGTAGCATCGTCTGCTGCTGCTGCTGTAGCATCGTCTGCTGCTGCTGTAGCATCATCTGCTGCTGCTGTAGCACCGTCTGCTGCTGCTGTAGCATCGTCTGCTGCTGCTGTAGCATCGTCTGCTGCTGCTGTAGCACTGTTGTTGGTGTGGCTTATTGAGAATATACCAAGAAACAATTAACCCCAGAGGATTTTCCACCCAGGATAACCCAAAAAAGTCAGTGTCATCGAAGACTGTCTAACTTATTTCCATTGGGGTCCTTAATCTTGTCTCCCAGGATGCAACCCACACCAGTCGACTAACACCCAGGTGAACAGGGAAAAATGCCTGGAACTAGTGCTCATATTCATGAATTTAAAGCCAGCAAAGGTTGGTTTGAGAGATTTAAGAATCGTAGTGACATACACAGTGTGATAAGGCCTGTTCTGGAAGAAAATGCCAAACAGGACCTACAGTACTCAGGAGGAAATGGCACTCCCAGGACACAGTGTCTCATCAGTCATTGCTGCATCTTCAATAAAGGTAAGTGTCATTTATTCTTCATTTAGTAGAGTAGTACATGCACAATATATATTGTGCATGTACTACTCTACTATTGTGCATGTATCCTTCTCTTTGTGTGTAGGAAAATGTATATTTCATGTGGTAAAATTTTTTTTTTCATACTTTTGGGTGTCTTGCACGGATTAATTTGATTTCCATTATTCCTTATGGGGAAAATTCATTCGCATACCGATTATTTCGCATACCAATGAGCCCTCTTGCACGGATTAAAATTGGTATGTGGGGGTCCACTGTATATATATATTATATATCTATATATATATATATCTATATATATATATATATATATATATATATATATATATATATATATATATATATATATATATATATATATATATATATATATATATATATGAGCAAGGAGCTAGTAACCCCTTCTCCTGTATATATTACTAAATGTAAAAGGAGAAACTTTCGTTTTTCCTTTTGGGCCACCCCGCCTCGGTGGGATACGGCCAGTTTGTTGAAAGAAGATATACAGGAAGGCCCCGCTTTACGGCGTTTCACTTTACGGCGTTCCGCTAATACGGACATTTCAAATTATGACCAAAACTCGCTATACGGCTCCCCCACCTGACTTTCTAATACGGTCACCGTGCCCCACCCTGTTTGTTTACATTCTCCATGAGCTCAGTAAGCACTAAGTCTCTCCATTTTGTCTGGAAACTCCAAAATTTCAAATGTTTTTAAAAGTTATTTCATATTTTATATATACTCTGATAATTATACTTATGTATACCTGTACCTAAATAAACTTACATACTGTGCTGGCATGCAGCTACATATTAAAATTTGTAAGTGTCTTATGTCTCCAGACGTCATATTAGTAATGATAATAATAATCATCGAGTCATTTAAATGTCGTATATTACGTTAATATACACATTTTCATTAATCCATCCATGATATTTTTTTCAAAATTATATAATAAACACGATGCATAACATATAAATAAGATAAATACACCCCACAGTAGAATAAATAAACATAAATGTGAGATGTGGTAGCAGACGACTTGCACAAGTGATGCCATATTAGAAATGATAATAATAACAATACTCACCGAGTCTCATTAAATGTCGTATATTACGTTAATATACACATTTTCATTAATCCATCAATGATATTTTTTTCAAAATTATATAATAAACACGATACATAACATAAAAAGATGATAAATACACCCTACAATAGAATAAATAAACATAAATATAAGATGTGGGAGCCACATAACTTGTACAAGTGATGGCAAGAATAACATTTTCTCTAATCTAACATAAGAGAAAATGTGTTACTGGGGGTAACTATAGAAAATTATTCCTTTCGTATGTATGTAAGTAAGTTTATTCAGGTATACACAAATACAGTTACATAGATTATCATACATAACAACATACGTGTAGAGAACCTAGGATAACCCAAAAAAGTCAGTGTGACTTATTTCCATTGCCTTCACTCAGAGCTTCATTTCTTCTCAAAATGATGTTACATGAGAATGGGAGTGTTCTTCTTTATTAATTCTACCGTATCAATGTAGAGACAACCTGTACACAATGTAACTTGTACACAAACCAGACGTGTACACTTCGTTTGTTTACAAAACTTACGTTCGCCTGGTTTGTTTACATAACTCTGCGCCTGTCCCCTCTCATGTACTCATTCTTTCTCTCTCTCATTTATTCGTTTTATCTCATTTACTTACTCCTGACCCTACATTAAGACTACAAATATTTTAAGGTAAGTAATGAGTGAACTGTATATACATTTTATCGCTCTGGGATGCTTAAATATCATAGAATAGTATGTGTGGGTGGGGTGGCCTGGTAAGGTAGCCTGGCTATTACCATACATACCACACTTGATTTCTTACAATAAATACTACTTGTCTCACCCTAGATTAACCCTTTGAGGGTTTTGGTCGTACTAGTACGTCTTACGCGTAGGGGTTTTTGACGTACTAGTACTCATAAATTCTAGCGGCCTCAAATCTAGTGGGAGAAAGCTGGTAGGCCTTCATATGAAAGAATGGGTCTATGTGGTCAGTGTGCACAGTCTAAAAAAAATCCTGCAGCACACAGTGCATAATGAGAAAAAAAAAACTTTGACCATTTTTTTTTAATAAATCAGCGACTTTGCAGTGTATTTTCGTATGGTATTTATTGTTGTATTCTAGTTTTCTTGGTATCATTTTATAGAATGGAAGACATATTACTGAAATTGAGATGATTTTGACTGGTTTTACAATGAAAGGTGCCTTGAAATTGAGCTCAAAGTAGCAGAAATGTTCGATTTTTACCAAACTTCAAAAGTAAACAAATCGTGCCAAGCGTGCAATACACGTCAACTGGTGAGTCTAATATTCTTTCACAAGTGCACCAATAATATTTATACCATTTTTTACACTAATGCAGTAGTCTGCATAACAGTAAATCTTATATTTTTTGTGAGAATAAAAATTCAAAGTGGAAAGCAAAAGAATATAAGAGGGGCCTTGAGACGTGACTAATGACTAGAGGAAATGTCATTTTAGAGCCAGGAATGTCTATCTTGTTTATTCTGGACCCTATTCGGAAATTGGCACCTTTTGAAATTTGTGTGAAATTGGCAAAATTGCTAAATTCTGACCACTGTACTGGATAGTTGAATTTATAAATGGGTGGTTTCTTGCACCCATTCGATAGAAAAAATGGAGTTCTAGCGAAATATTCATGTTTTTTGTCGACTAGTACAGTGAAATTGGCTGAAAATGGGGCTCAAAGTGGGCAAAATCGCCGATGCGTAAACATCGCCGAGACTGCTAACTTTGTGAGAGCATAATTCCGTAAGTTTTCTATCAAATTTCAAACTATATCATCCCCTGCTTTTAACATTTCTGTCATGATCCCATCAGTTCCAGCTGATTTACCCCCTTTCATTCTATGTAATGCCTCACGTACCTCCACCACACTTACATTCTGCTCTTCTTCACTCCTAAAAGATGGTATGCCTCCCTGGCCAGTGCATGAAATTACCGCCGCCCTTTCTTCCTTAACATTTAAAAGTTCCTGAAAATATTCTCGCCATCTACCTAATACCTCCCTCTCCCCATCTACTAACTCCCCTACTCTGTTTTTAACTGACAAATCCTTACTTTCCCTAGGCTTTCTTAACTTGTTTAACTCACTCCAAAATTTTTTCTTATTTTCATTAAAATTTCTTGACAGTGCCTCTCCCACTCTTTCATCTGCTCTCCTTTTGCACTCTCTCACCACTCTCTTCACCTTTCTTTTACTCTCCATATACTCTGCTCTTCTTATAACACTTCTGCTTTGTAAAAACCTCTCGTAAGCTACCTTTTTCTCTTTTATCACACCCTTTACTTCATCATTCCACCAATCACTCCTCTTTCCTCCTGCCCCCACCCTCCTATAACCACAAACTTCTGCCCCACATTCTAATACTGCATTTTTAAAACTATTCCAACCCTCTTCAACCCCCCCACTACTCATCTTTGCACTAGCCCACCTTTCTGCCAATAGTTGCTTATATCTCACCCGAACTTCCTCCTCCCTTAGTTTATACACTTTCACCTCCCTCTTACTTGTTGTTGCCACCTTCCTCTTTTCCCATCTACCTCTTACTCTAACTGTAGCTACAACTAAATAATGATCCGATATATCAGTTGCCCCTCTATAAACATGTACATCCTGGAGTCTACCCATCAACCTTTTATCCACCAATACATAATCTAACAAACTACTTTCATTACGTGCTACATCGTACCTTGTATATTTATTTATCCTCTTTTTCATAAAATATGTATTACTTATTACCAAATTTCTTTCTACACATAGCTCAATTAAAGGCTCTCCATTTACATTTACCCCTGGCACCCCAAATTTACCTACTACTCCCTCTATAACATTTTTACCCACTTTAGCATTGAAATCCCCAACCACCATTACTCTCACACTTGATTCAAAACTCCCCACACATTCACTCAACATTTCCCAGAATCTCTCTCTCTCCTCTACACTTCTCTCTTCTCCAGGTGCATACACGCTTACTATAACCCACTTTTCACATCCAATCTTTATTTTACTCCACATAATCCTTGAATTTATACATTTGTAGTCCCTCTTTTCCTGCCATAGCTTATCCTTCAACATTATTGCTACTCCTTCTTTAGCTCTAACTCTATTTGAAACCCCTGACTTAATCCCAATTATTCCTCTCCATTGAAACTCTCCCACCCCCTTCAGCTTTGTTTCACTTAAAGCCAGGACATCCAGTTTCTTCTCATTCATAACATCCACAATCATCTCTTTCTTATCATTTGCACAACATCCATGCACATTCAGACTTCCCACTTTGACAATTTTCTTCTTCTTATTCTTTTTAGTAATCTTTACAGGAAAAGGGGTTACTAACCCATTGTTCCCGGCATTTTAGTTGACTTTTACAACACGCATGGCTTACGGAGGAAAGATTCTTATTCCACTTCCCCATGGATATAAAAGGAAAAGTAATAAGACCAAGAACTATTAAGATAAAATCGAAGAAAACTCAGATGAGTGTGTATAAATAAACATGTACATGTATGTGTAGTGTGACCTAAGTGTATGTAGAAGTAGCAAGACATGCCTGTAATCTTGCATATTTATGAGACAGACAAAAGACACCAGCAATCCTACCATCATGTAAAACAATTACATATATATATATATATATATATATATATATATATATATATATATATATATGTATATGCATGTATACAGTAGACCGTCGATTAAGACAGGTTCCTTTACAGTGTTTTCTCCACGACACTACTTCAGAATTGCAGCATATTTTCAACTAACAATTGTAAAATTTGACTAACACTGGCACTTCTGGGGAAAAAAAATTAGAACGCTGAGAGCTGTACCACGGGATTTCATATCTGTGTTTGTGATTAACTTAGTTGATTCCTGCATGCCAGTCAATACATGCAGTGTTTGCATATGTTGTTATGTATGATAATTTATGTAACTGTATTTATGTGTATGTTTACTTGAATAAACTAACATGTTCAGTTGGCTGACTGGTCAGCCAGATGTCCGGCTGGCCAGTTGGTTGGCTGACCGGCTGGCTGACCAGCCTGTCTCTGTCTCAGAGAGCCACTCATGAACCTGATAGTCAGCTAGGCTTTTGAACAGGTATTACACATGTTGCAGAATCATCATGTCTAGACAAGTGGAAAGATGCATCTGTTAAAATGTGTATTACTTGCCACAATAATGCTTATGCCTCATATCTACAAGTACAGTATAGCACTGACTTTAAGAACATAAGAATATAAGAAACGAGGAGCACTGCAGCAGGCCTGTTGGCCCATACTAGGCAAGTCCTTTACAATCCATCCCACTAACAAAACATTTTCCCAACCCAATTTTCAATGCTACCCAAGAAATAATCTCTGATAACTCTATCCACTCATTTGCAAGTCCCAATCAAATCCAACCCCTCCCACTCATATATTTATCCAACCTAAATTTGAAACTACCCAAAGTCCTAGCCTCAATAACCCAATTAGGTAGACTGTTCCACTCATCAACTACCCTATTTCCAAGCCAATACTTTCCTATGTCCTTTCTAAATCTAAACTTGTCTAATTTAAATCCATTACTGCAGGTTCTCTCTTGGAGAGACATCCTCAAGGCTTTTTTAATATCTCCTTTATTAATACCCATCTTCCACTTATACACTTCGATCATGTCTCCCCTCATTCTTTGTCTAAGAAGTGAATGTAATTTAAGACTCTTCAGTCTTTCTTCATAGGGTTATCCTAAGCAAATAAGCTTACTCAGTCCTTGACTGTGTTCAAGGGGCACCTGTCCTTCAAGAAATATATACTAAGCAAACTTAATTGCTTGAATGTCACAACAGAACCAAGAACTAAGTTTATTTAGGCACAGATACACATAAGTACAGTTTTCTTACATAATGTAAATTTCCTAAGATATCCCAAAAAAATGCCAGACAGAGTGCTATACTGTGCTTGTTGATGAGGTATAAGCATGGCTGTGGCAAGTAATATGCATCTCCACTTGTTCAGATGCGAAGATTCTCCATCGTGTGTAATAGATGTTCGGCTGGCTGGCTGGTTAGCTCTGTCTATCTCTTTCTCTGTCTCTCTCTCTATCTGTCTGTCTCTGTGTCAGAGAGTTACTCATGTACCAGAATCAAGAACTCAGTAAGTTTATTTAGGCACAGGTACACGTAAGTACAGTTATCATCAACCTAAGGAAAGCTTTTGATACAATAGACCACAGCATCCTACTCCACAAACTTGATCTTTATTGTATAAGAGGCCACACACTTATTTCAAATCCTACCTTACTAACAGACACCAATACGTCTCTATTAAGGACACAATCTCATCAACAAGACCACTGGATACTAGAGTACCACAGGGAAGTGTCCTTCATCCCTGCTCTTCCTCTTATACATAAATGATCTTCCTAATGCATCACAGCACCTTAAACCTATTCTCTTTGCTGATGACACAACTTATGTCATCTCCCACCCTAATCTTGCCTCACTCAACACTGTTGTTAACGAAGAGCTAGCAAAAATATCGACCTGGATGACTGCTAATAAACTTACACTTAATATTGACAAAACCTTTTATGTTATGTTTGGGAGCAGAACAAGTGATGCCTGGCTGAACATTATGATTGACAACACTTTTATTGCTAAACATAATGAGGGCAAATTCCTGGGCCTGCACCTTGACAGCAACTGGAAATTCAACACCCATATCCAACACATAACAAAAAATGTATCCGAAATGGTTGGGATCCTCTCCGAGACATGTTGCTATGTACCACAATCAGCTCTGCTCACACTATACTATTCACTCATCTATCCCTACCTCACCTGTGCTGTTTCTGCCTGGGGATCAACAGCAGCAACCCACCTAAAGGCAATACTATCCCAACAAAAACTGCAGTAGGAATTATCACGCAATCCAATGCTATTCAAGATTGATGGACTGACCTCATCGACTCAAGGTTGAGGGACTGATGACCTCATTCTCCTCCTGTTAGTGGGATGGATTGTAAAGGACCTGCCTAGTATGGGCCTACAGGCCTGCTGCAGTGTTCCTCCTTTCTTATGTCCTTATGTAGACAATGCACCCCCCTCCCCCCTCTCCACTCTTCAAAAACCTAAACTTACTTACTGTACAGAACATCCACACCCACTACTGTGCAATCAACATTTACAGAACCATAAATTTTAATTTTTCTGTCTCATAAACACGCTAGATAACAGGGATATCTTGCTACTCCTACTTACACTTTGGTCACATTTCACAGACACGCACATGCATATATATATATACATACATCTAGGTTTTTCTCCTTATTCTAAATAGCTCTTGTTCTTTTTTATTTCTTCTATTGTCCATGGGGAAGTGGAAAAGAATCTTTCCTCCGTAAGCCATGCGTGTCGTATGAGGCGACTAAAATGCCGGGAGCAATGGGCTAGTAACCCCTTCTCCTGTATACATTTACTAAAAAAGAGAAGAAGAAAAACTTTATAAAACTGGGTTGTTTAAATGTGCGTGGATGTAGTGCGGATGACAAGAAACAGATGATTGCTGATGTTATGAATGAAAAGAAGTTGGATGTCCTGGCTCTAAGCGAAACAAAGCTGAAGGGGGTAGGAGAGTTTCAGTGGGGGGAAATAAATGGGATTAAATCTGGAGTATCTGAGAGAGTTAGAGCAAAGGAAGGGGTAGCAGTAATGTTAGATGATCAGTTATGGAAGGAGAAAAGAGAATATGAATGTGTAAATTCGAGAATTATGTGGATTAAAGTAAAGGTTGGATGCGAGAAGTGGGTCATAATAAGCGTGTATGCACCTGGAGAAGAGAGGAATGCAGAGGAGAGAGAGAGATTTTGGGAGATGTTAAGTGAATGTATAGGAGCCTTTGAACCAAGTGAGAGAGTAATTGTGGTAGGGGACCTGAATGCTAAAGTAGGAGAAACTTTTAGAGAGGGTGTGGTAGGTAAGTTTGGGGTGCCAGGTGTAAATGATAATGGGAGCCCTTTGATTGAACTTTGTATAGAAAGGGGTTTAGTTATAGGTAATACATATTTTAAGAAAAAGAGGATAAATAAGTATACACGATATGATGTAGGGCGAAATGACAGTAGTTTGTTGGATTATGTATTAGTAGATAAAAGACTGTTGAGTAGACTTCAGGATGTACATGTTTATCGAGGGGCCACAGATATATCAGATCACTTTCTAGTTGTAGCTACACTGAGAGTAAAAGGTAGATGGGATACAAGGAGAATAGAAGCATCAGGGAAGAGAGAGGTGAAGGTTTATAAACTAAAAGAGGAGGCAGTTAGGGTAAGATATAAACAGCTATTGGAGGATAGATGGGCTAATGAGAGCATAGGCAATGGGGTCGAAGAGGAATGGGGTAGGTTTAAAAATGTAGTGTTAGAGTGTTCAGCAGAAGTTTGTGGTTACAGGAAAGTGGGTGCAGGAGGGAAGAGGAGCGATTGGTGGAATGATGATGTAAAGAGAGAGTAGTAAGGGAGAAAAAGTTAGCATATGAGAAGTTTCTACAAAGTAGAAGTGATGCAAGGAGGGAAGAGTATATGGAGAAAAAGAGAGAGGTTAAGAGAGTGGTGAAGCAATGTAAAAAGAGAGCAAATGAGAGAGTGGGTGAGCTGTTATCAACAAATTTTGTTGAAAATAAGAAAAAGTTTTGGACTGAGATTAACAAGTTAAGGAAGCCTAGAGAACAAATGGATTTGTCAGTTAAAAATAGGAGAGGAGAGTTATTAAATGGAGAGTTAGAGGTATTGGGAAGATGGAGGGAATATTTTGAGGAATTGTTAAATGTTGATGAAGATAGGGAAGCTGTGATTTCGTGTATAGGGCAAGGAGGAATAACATCTTGTAGGAGTGAGGAAGAGCCAGTTGTGAGTGTGGGGGAAGTTCGTGAGGCAGTAGGTAAAATGAAAGGGGGTAAGGCAGCCGGGATTGATGGGATAAAGATAGAAATGTTAAAAGCAGGTGGGGATATAGTTTTGGAGTGGTTGGTGCAATTATTTAATAAATGTATGGAAGAGGGTAAGGTACCTAGGGATTGGCAGAGAGCATGCATAGTTCCTTTGTATAAAGGCAAAGGGGATAAAAGAGAGTGCAAAAATTATAGGGGGATAAGTCTGTTGAGTGTACCTGGTAAAGTGTATGGTAGAGTTATAATTGAAAGAATTAAGAGTAAGACGGAGAATAGGATAGCAGATGAACAAGGAGGCTTTAGGAAAGGTAGGGGGTGTGTGGACCAGGTGTTTACAGTGAAACATATAAGTGAACAGTATTTAGATAAGGCTAAAGAGGTCTTTGTGGCATTTATGGATTTGGAAAAGGCGTATGACAGGGTGGATAGGGGGGCAATGTGGCAGATGTTGCAAGTGTATGGTGTAGGAGGTAGGTTACTGAAAGCAGTGAAGAGTTTTTACGAGGATAGTGAGGCTCAAGTTAGAGTATGTAGAAAAGAGGGAAATTTTTTCCCAGTAAAAGTAGGCCTTAGACAAGGATGTGTGATGTCACCGTGGTTGTTTAATATATTTATAGATGGGGTTGTAAGAGAAGTAAATGCGAGGGTCTTGGCAAGAGGCGTGGAGTTAAAAGATAAAGAATCACACACAGGGTGGGAGTTGTCACAGCTGCTCTTTGCTGATGACACTGTGCTCTTGGGAGATTCTGAAGAGAAGCTGCAGAGATTGGTGGATGAATTTGGTAGGGTGTGCAAAAGAAGAAAATTAAAGGTGAATACAGGAAAGAGTAAGGTTATGAGGATAACAAAAAGATTAGGTGATGAAAGATTGAATATCAGATTGGAGGGAGAGAGTATGGAGGAGGTGAACGTATTCAGATATTTGGGAGTGGACGTGTCAGCGGATGGGTCTATGAAAGATGAGGTGAATCATAGAATTGATGAGGGAAAAAGAGTGAGTGGTGCACTTAGGAGTCTGTGGAGACAGAGAACTTTGTCCTTGGAGGCAAAGAGGGGAATGTATGAGAGTATAGTTTTACCAACGCTCTTATATGGGTGTGAAGCATGGGTGATGAATGTTGCAGCGAGGAGAAGGCTGGAGGCAGTGGAGATGTCATGTCTGAGGGCAATGTGTGGTGTGAATATAATGCAGAGAATTCGTAGTTTGGAAGTTAGGAGGAGGTGCGGGATTACCAAAACTGTTGTCCAGAGGGCTGAGGAAGGGTTGTTGAGGTGGTTCGGACATGTAGAGAGAATGGAGTGAAACAGAATAACTTCAAGAGTGTATCAGTCTGTAGTGGAAGGAAGGCGGGGTAGGGGTCGGCCTAGGAAGGGTTGGAGGGAGGGGGTAAAGGAGGTTTTGTGTGCGAGGGGCTTGGACTTCCAGCAGGCATGCGTGAGCGTGTTTGATAGGAGTGAATGGAGACAAATGGTTTTTAATACTTGACGTGCTGTTGGAGTGTGAGCAAAGTAACATTTATGAAGGGATTTAGGGAAACCGGCAGGCCGGACTTGAGTCCTGGAGATGGGAAGTACAGTGCCTGCACTCTGAAGGAGGGGTGTTAATGTTGCAGTTTAAAAACTGTAGTGTAAAGCACCCTTCTGGCAAGACAGTGATGGAGTGAATGATGGTGAAAGTTTTTCTTTTTCGGGCCACCCTGCCTTGGTGGGAATCGGCCAGTGTGGTAATAAAATAATAAAAAAATTTTAATATTAACCCTGAACTAAAGCACTTTCTTGATAGCTGCAACAGGACTCATAAACACAATACCAGACATGAAAATCTCTGTGACAGTCCTTGTGTCTGGCTAAATCTCTACAAAAATTTGATGTACATAAAAGGGCCTAAAATCTGGAACTCCCTGTCTGAAAACTCTAGGCAGGAAGTGAAAACTTCCTTTTTTGTATCATGCACACATCCAAAACAAAATACTTACTCTTTTCTTTTTTTTTCAACAAGTCGGCCGTCTCCCACCGAGGCAGGGTGACCCAAAAAAGAAAGAAAATCCCCAAAAAGAAAATACTTTCATCATCATTCAACACTTTCATCTCACTCACACATAATCACTGTTTTTGCCAAGGTGCCCAGAATACAACAGCTTAGAAGTATGTACATATAAAAATACACAATATATCCCTCCAAACTGCCAATATCCAAAACCCCTCCTTTAGAGTGCAGGCACTGTACTTCCCATTTCCAGGACTCAAGTCCGGTTATATAAAATAACCGGTTTCCCTGAATCCCTTCACTAAATATTACCCTGCTCACACTCCAGCAGCTCGTCAGGTCCCAAATACCATTCATCTCCGTTCACTCCTATCTAACATGCTCATGCACGCTTGCTGGAAGTCCAAACCCCTCGCCCACAACACCTCCTTTACCCCTCCCTCCAACCTTTTCGAGGACGACCCCTACCCCGCCTTCCTTCCCCTACAGATTTATATGCTCTCCATGTCTTTCTACTTTGATCCATTCTCTCTAAATGACCAAACCACCTCAACAAACCCTCTTCAGCCCTCTGACTTCCAGCAAGCATGTATGAGCGTGTTAGATAGGAGTGAATGGAGACGAATGGTATTTGGGACCTGACGATCTGTTGGAGTGTGAGCAGGGTAATATTTAGTGAAGGGATTCAGGGAAACTGGTTATTTTTATATAGCCGGACTTGAGTCCTGGAAATGGAAAGTACAATGCCTGCACTCTAAAGGAGGGGTTCGGGATATTGGCAATTTGGAGGGATATGTTGTGTATCTTTATAGGTATTTGCTTCTAAACTGTTGTGTTTCTGAGCACCTCTGCAAAAACAGTGATTATGTGTGAGGTGAAAGTGTTGAATGATGATGAAAGTATTTTTCTTTTTGGGGATTTTCTTTCTTTTTTGGGTCACCCTGCCTCGGTGGGAGAGAGTCGACTTGTTAAAAAAAATATATATATATATATATATATATATATATATATATATATATATATATATATATATATATATATATATATATATATATATATATATATATATATACATATATATATATATATATATATATATATATATATATATATATATATATATATATATATATATATATATATATATATATATATATATATATATATATATATATATATATATATATATATATATATATAATGTATATAGTAGACCGCCGATTACCGTAGTAGTTATGTTCCCGAAAATGCAGTGTTAGACGAATCTGTGTTAAAGACACTTAATAACTTTATAGAAAAAAAAAGGGTTATGTTCCTGGGACCTCCCAAAAAAGCCAAACAACTTTTTTTTAGGTCTCCAAATCTTACACAAATAGAAATAATAATGCAGTTGTTGTTCATTGTTGTTATGTATGTTTTTTCTGTTTAACCCCTTCAGGGTCCAAGGCCCAAATCTGAAGTGGTGCCCCAGTGTCCAAGAATTTAACCCTTTCAGGGTCCGTCCCGTAGATCTACGGCTTTACATTCAGGGTCCAAACCGTAGATCTACGCCATGAGCTCAGCTCACTCTGATAAACTGTGAGTGGTACATTTGGGCCTAGATATGAGAGAATACATCTATGTGGTATGTGTGCACCACATAAAACAGATCCTGCAGCACACTGTGTATAATGAGAGAAAAAAAATGAAATCATGATTTTTCGATTAAAACAGCAACTTTGCAGTTTTTTTTCTTATGTTTTTTATAGTTGTATTTGCGATTTCTTGGTCTCATTTGATAGAATGGAAGACATATTACAGAAATAGAGATGATTTTGATTGGTTTTAGCATTGGAAATGGCTTGAAACTGAGCTCAAAGTAGCGGAAATGTTAAATTTTTGCCGATATTCAAGAGTAAACAAACGACCTCACACGTCTAATACACGTCAGCTGGCGGGTATAATATACATTCATAAATATGGTGATGATATTTATACAATTATTACATTGTTCATTCTGGACCCTATTTTGAAATTGGAATATTTTGAACTTTGTGTTAAATTGGCCAAATTAACAATTTCCGATCACTTTATTTTGTAGTTGAAACAGTTGACTTGGCGATTTCTTGTGCTCAATCGATAGAATAGAAGTAATACTAGTGAAATAGCTAAGAATTTGGTTGATTGGAATAATGTAATTGGCCTAAAATGGGAGTCAAAGTCGGCAAAATCGCCGATTCGTAAATATCGCTGACACATCAAAATTCGCGAGAGCATAATTTCGTAAATTTTCCACCAAATTTCGTACTTTTTGTTTTATTACCTTCACAAAAAGATTCTCTACGATTTCATAAGAAAAAATAACAAATTTTTTTTTTGAAAATTCTTGGACACTGGTGCGTGACTCCAGATTTGGGCCTTGGACCCTGAAAGGGTTAAAAAAAAAAAATTTATTTTTTCTTATGAAATGGTAGAGAATCTTTTTGTGAAGGTAATAAAATAAAAACTACGAAATTTGATGGAAAATTGACGAAATTATGCTCTCGCGAATTTTGATGTGTCAGCGATATTTACGAATCGGCGATTTTGCCGACTTTGACTCCCATTTTAGGCCAATTACATAATTCCAGTCAACCAAATTCTTAGCTATTTCACTAGTATTACTTCTATTCTATCGATTGAGCACAAGAAATCGCCAAGTCAACTGTTTCAACTACAAATTAAAGTGATCGGAAATTGTTAATTTGGCCAATTTAACACAAAGTTCAAAATATTCCAATTTCAAAATAGGGTCCAGAATAAACAATGTAGGTATTCCTGGCACTAAACTAACATTTCCTCTGTTCATTAGTTATGTTTTGAGGCTTTACAAATAAATGCCATTTTGATTTTTTATTCACATAATGAATTTTTATTCACACCAAAAAATAGATTTGTTGTTATGCAATATTGTAATAATTGTATAAATATCATCACCATATTTGTGAATGCATATTAGACCCACCAGCTGGTGTGTAGTAGACATGTGAGGTCGTTTGTTTACTCTTGAATATCGGCAAAAATTTAACATTTCTGCTAAAACCAATCAAAATTATCTCTATTTCTGTAATATGTCTTCCATTCTATCAAATGAGACCAAGAAATCGCAAATACAACTATAAAAAACATACGAAAAAACACTGCAAAGTCGCTGTTTTAATCGAAAAATCATGATTTCAGTTTTTTCTCTCATTATACACAACGTGCTGCAGGATCTGTTTTATGTGGTGCACACATACCACATAGATGTATTCTCTCATATCTAGGCCCAAATGTACCACTCACAGTTTATCAGAGTGAGCTGAGCTCATGACGTAGATCTACGGTTTGGACCCTGAACATAAAGCTGTAGATCTACGGGACGGACCCTCAAAGGGTTAAGGCTACAAATGCAACAGAAATAATATTTCTTATCTTAAATTGTGGTTGTTTGGTGTTTTTTGATGATTGTGAAATAGGGAGTGGAGAGGCATGCTGAGGCCCAGATGGGTCTCAGCATGCCTCAGGTGAGTCAGGAGGTCAGTCAGTCAAGTCAATACAGTCATTCAATTCGGTAGGTCACTCATTCAAGTCAGAAAATCAGTCAAGTTATTCAGAAAATCAGTCAGATCAGTAGGTCAGTCAGTAATTCAGTAGTAAGTCGGTCAGTTAAGTCATTCAGTAATTCAGTCTAGTCAGTCAGTCAAGTCAGTAAATCAGTCAAGTCAGTAGGTTAGCCAAGTAAATCAGTCAGGTCATTCAGTAAATTTATTTATTTATTTATTTAT
Organism: Cherax quadricarinatus; assembly: GCF_038502225.1. Taxonomy (NCBI): domain Eukaryota; kingdom Metazoa; phylum Arthropoda; class Malacostraca; order Decapoda; family Parastacidae; genus Cherax; species Cherax quadricarinatus. The sequence continues at coordinate 15,048,977 of NC_091372.1, read as the reverse complement.
TTTATGTCTTTGCAAACAGTACATTGAGATTTTATATTTACAATAGTGGGCTGCAATGCAAAGAGAGCCTCTATTATGCCTAGGCATTATGGGCCAACTTAACATTATTGGCTTACAGTCTACTTAATACTAAGGAGTATATCATAGTTATACAGTAGGATAGTAATTATCTCATAGTTGTACAGTAGAATATTAATTTTAAATGAATCAAAATTTTTATAATACAAAGATATATTCTAAAATGCTTTTGTGAAAACAATGATTCAATTATATTCCTGTCAACAATGGATAAAAGGTTCAATGTGATTGTTTCAGTTATGATGTGGGAGTACATAGGTGAGTTGATCCCCATGCACAAATTCCATATGTAAGATAAGGGTATATGAGTGAATGGTACAGTGCCAGGAGAGCTGATTGTGGAATGTAGTACCTTATCTTTGATAGTATGCCTACAATCTTGGAGATTTTCTTGGTGATTTGTTGTATGTGTGTCCAGAACTTAAGGCTACTGTCAAGGTGGATACCTAGGAATTTTCCTTCTGTGAGTCTTGTGACTGATGATCCATTTAGCGTTATGTTAATTGGCAGTGTTCAGGGTAAGTTTGTTACCATCATCCAGGCAGATATTTTCTGTAATTCAGCATTGACTGTGTTTGCTAGTATGACTGTGTTTGGGTGGGAAAAGACGTATGTAGTGTCATCTGCAAATAATATGGGTTTGAGTAGCTGTGATGCATTCAGTAGATCATTGATGTAGATGAGAAAGAGGAGTGGTCCAAGGACGCTTCTTTGTGGGACTCCTACTGTGATTGGTTGGGTGGAAGAGTTTGCATCATTTGCATACACATATTGAGTTCTGTTACTAAGGTATGACTTTAGGTAGTTGAGGGAGTGGCCTCTGATACCATAGTGCATTAATCTGGAGTACAGCAGTTCATGGTCGACTGTATCGAAAGCTTTATGTAAATCATTGAAAATGCCCAGCGGGACTTCTTTCTTTTCAAGTGCGGTATATTAGTTCTAGCATGTGTATGACAGCATCATTTGTGCTTTTATTATTCCTGAATCCAAACTGACAAGGGTTTAATATGTTGTGTGAAATGAGGTAGGAATAGATCCGTCTATGAATTAATTTTTCAAAGATTTTACAGAGCAGTGGTAAGTTAGATATTGGTCTATAGTTATTCAAGTCAGCTTGGTCACCTCTTTTATGGATCAGAGTGACGCTCGCTATTTTGAGGATTGTTGGGAAGGTAGACGATTCAATGGATTTGTTAAAGAGCGTTGCAATAATTGGTGACAATACTTGAGAAGTTTTTTTGTACATAAAAGCAGGCAAGTTGTTTATGTCTCCTGCCTTGTTTTTAAGGGTGTTTATGATGAGCGTAACTTCAATGGGGTTGGTTGGAGCTAGGAATAGTGTATTTGGGTAGGTACCTATGAGGTAGTCTGATGGATGGGTGTTTGTGCTTGGTATTTTGTTTGCTAGATTTTTTTCCTATAGTGGAGAATAAAACATTAAGTCTGTTTGCTGTTTCGGTTGGAGTAAGGGTTCATCTGATTTTGTTAGTTTGATTGCTTTGTTTTTTGGATAACTTTTTAGTTCCAAGAATTTCAGATAGAGTTTTCCAGGTTTTTTTCATATCACCTTTGATGTTATGTAATCTATTTTCATAATACAATTTTTTTGACCTTCTTATCAGGCTGGTAAGTGCTGACGAGTAACTTTTCGACTGTTCTCTAGTTATTTGACCCATTCTATACTGTTTTACATATTTGTCAGTCAAGTCAGTAAGCCAATCAGTAAATCAGTCAAGTCATCCAGTAAATCAGGTCTGTAAGTCAATCATTCAGTAAATCAGTCAAGTCAGGTCAGTCAAGTCATTCAGTGAATCAGTCCAGTCAAGTCAGTAAATCAGTCAGTCAAGTTAGTAAATCAGACAAGTCATTCAGTAAATCAGTCAATTCAGTAGGTCAGTCAGATCAGTAAGTCATTCAGTAAATCAGTCAAGTCAGTAAATCAGACGTCAGCCCATGTTATTCATTGCACAAGCCTCAATATTTGCTCCACTCTTTTTAATTAATCATATGAACCGACGCTTCATTAAGGTCATCAGCTCTCGCCATGTCCACCACACAGGCACCACATTTAAGCTTATCTAATACAGCCTCTCCTCACTTAACAACGGAGTTCCGTTCCTAAGACCACGTCTGTAAACGAATTCATCGCTAAGTGAGGAGCATACTGTAATGATAGTGAGTTTGTGTAAACCATCTTTGATGTTGCTTAAATGTCACCTTTGCACCATTTATAACATTTCTGGTATGTTCTTAAATGTTTATACTACAGAGTGTACTGTATACTGCAATAAACAGAATAGAGGAAATCAACTCTAATATACATTGTTTAGGTATGCATACTGGTCAGAGAGGCCATCGTAAGCCCAAGACGTTGGTAAACGAGTACGTCGCTAAGTGAGGAGAGGCTGTATCTTGATTTTCTTCATAACTCCAAGACTAAAATACTTTTACTTTGTCTTGCCACTTCCTCCATCACCTCCTCCTGGGTGCCATGGTTCCTTGGCAGATGTAAGTAAGTAAATTTATTCAGGTATACACAAAAAAATTGTATTATGAGAACAGATTATCCAACTTACGAGGTGATATAAAAAAGACCTGGAAGACCCTATCAGAAATTCTGGGAACAAAAAAGATATCACGAAATAGCGAAATAAAATTAGCAAAATCAGATGAACCCCAACTCCCACCAACAGAAACAGCAAACAGACTCAATGATTTCTTCTCCACTATAGGACAAAACCTTGCCAATAAAATCCCAAGCTCAGATACCCCACCAAATGACTACCTCACCGGCAACTACCCGAACACACTGTTCCTAGCTCCGACTAACCCATACGAAGTCTCCCTTATTATCAACGCACTAAAAAACAAGGCAGGAGATTTAAATACCTTACCACCCTTTATATACAAAAAAGTGTCACAAGTGCTATCACCAATCATTGCAACACTCTTTAACAAATCCATTGAATCCTCCACCTTCCCTACAGTACTCAAAATAGCAAGGGTCACCCCGATCCACAAAGGAAGAGACCAAACAGAGTTGAATAACTATAGGCCAATATCCAACTTACACCCTCTCTCAAAAATCTTCGAAAAATTAATTCATAAACGAATCTACTCCTACCTTATCTCCCAAAACATACTCAACCCCTGCCAATTTGGATTCAGGCCTAATAAAAATACTAATGATGCTATTATACACATGCTAGAACATATATACACTGCAATAGAGAAAAAAGAAGTCCCACTGGGGATCTTCATTGACTTGCGTAAAGCTTTTGATACAGTTGACCATGACTTGCTCCACGTAAAATTGTCACACTATGGTATAAGAGGGCACTCCCTCAACTACCTCAAGTCATACCTCAGCAACAGAAGCCAATATGTGTACGCAAATGGGGCAAACTCTTCTGCGCAACCAATTACAGTTGGTGTCCCACAGGGAAGTGTCCTTGGCCCTCTTCTCTTTCTCCTATACATAAATGACCTACCAAATGCTTCGCAATTACTCAAACCCACACTGTTTGCAGATGACAGTACATACGTCTTCTCTCACCCGAGCCCAGTCACGCTAGCCAATACTGTAAATACCGAATTACAGAAAATATCTACCTGGATGAGGACTAACAAACTTACACTAAACATTGACAAAACCTACTTCATTCAGTTTGGTAACAGAGCTACAGATGTCCCTCTTAACATAATGATAAACGGATCACCTATCACAAAGCTAACAGAGGGAAAATTCTTAGGAATCCACCTTGATAATAGACTCAAATTTCATACACATATACAACAAATTTCTAAGAAAATTTCCAAGACTGTAGGCATACTATCGAAGATACGGTACTATGTTCCACAGTCAGCCCTCCTGGCCCTATATCACTCTCTTATTTACCCCTATCTCACCTATGGAATTTGTGCATGGGGCTCAACAACAATTAACCATCTCAGACCACTAATTACCCAACAAAAGGCTGCCGTTAGAATAACAAATTCTCACTACAGGCAGCACACTCCACCAATATTCAATACACTAAACCTACTCACCATACAAAACATCCATACTTATTACTGCACCTATTACATACATAGAACACTTAACTCTGATATTAACCCTCCCCTCAAACATCTCCTTGCCAACCTCAACAGAACACATGACCATAACACAAGGCACAGATCACTCTTTGATGTTCCTCGTGTCCATCTCACACTATGCAAAAACTCAATGCACATATAAGGCCCTAAAATCTGGAATTCATTACCTGTAAATATAAAAGAAACACTACCTGTTTATAAATTCAAGTCTCTTCTCAAAGATCACTTACTCACCCAAAACCAAATAAATACTGAATAACTGAACCTTATAAATTGTATATCTTAAATGTTTCTCACAATTATATCACATAAATGTTAAACCTAAAACCGAATATAACTTTATTATTTTTTTAAATACACTACCTAACAGAATACTTCATACGACTGAATGTACAACAATGCATGCAACCATATGACCTGTCTTTTGTAATACCCACTTGTGCTTTATAGTACAGGAAGGCCCCGCTTTACGGCGTTTCACTTTACGGCGTTCCGCTAATACGGACATTTCAAATTATGACCAAAACTCACTATACGGCTCCCCCCACCTGACTTTCTAATACGGTCACCGTGCCCCACCCTGTTTGTTTACATTCTCCATGAGCTCAGTAAGCACTAAGTCTCTCCATTTTGTCTGGAAACTCCAAAATTTCAAATGTTTTTAAAAGTTATTTCATATTTTATATATACTCTGATAATTATACTTATGTATACCTGTACCTAAATAAACTTACATACATCGAGTCATTTAAATGTCGTATATTACGTTAATATACACATTTTCATTAATCCATCCATGATATTTTTTTCAAAATTATATAATAAACACGATGCATAACATATAAATAAGATAAATACACCCCACAGTAGAATAAATAAACATAAATGTGAGCTGTGGTAGCAGACGACTTCCACAAGTGGTGATAATAACAATAGTCACGGAGTCTCATTAAATGTCGTATATTACGGTAATATACACATTTTCATTAATCCATCCATGATATTTTTTTCAAAATTATATAATAAACACGATGCATAACATATAAATAAGATAAATACACCCCACAGTAGAATAAACATAAATGTGAGCTGTGGTAGCAGACGACTTCCACAAGTGGTGATAATAACAATAGTCACGGAGTCTCATTAAATGTCGTATATTACGGTAATATACACATTTTCATTAATCCATCCATGATATTTTTTTCAAAATTATATAATAAACACGATGCATAACATATAAATAAGATAAATACACCCCACAGTAGAATAAATAAACATAAATGTGAGCTGTGGTAGCAGACGACTTCCACAAGTGGTGATAATAACAATAGTCACGGAGTCTCATTAAATGTCGTATATTACGGTAATATACACATTTTCATTAATCCAGCCATGATATTTTTTTTCAAAATTATATAATAAACACGATACATAACATAAAAAGATGATAAATACACCCCACAATAGAATAAATAAACATAAATATAAGATGTGGGAGCCTGGTTTGTTTACATAACTCTGCTTCTGTTACCTCATGTACTCATTCTTTCTCTCTCTCATTTATTCGTTTTATCTCATTTACTTACTCCTGACCCTACATTAAGACTACAAATATTTTAAGGTAAGTAATGAGTGAACTGTATATACATTTTATCGCTCTGGGATGCTTAAATATCATAGAATAGTATGTGTGGGTGGGGTGGCCTGTAAGGTAGCCTGGCTATTACAATACATACCACACTTGATTTCATACAATAAATACTACTTGTCTCACCCTAGATTAAGACTATAAATATTTTAAGGTAAGTAATGAGTGCACTATGTGTGTATTGTACCTTTTTATTGTTTTTTGATGCCTGGTTCTATTGCTAACTTAATATATGTTAGTGTAAACTTGTTATCTAGTGTTTGTATGCATTTATAAGTGGAAAAAAAGGGTGTTCCACTTTATGGCGATTTCCGCTTTACGGCGGTAGCCTGGAACCTAACCCGCCGTATAAGTGGGGCCTTCCTGTAATCTGTTTACATTAATGTTTTATCACTGATTTCATCATTGCTTAGTTAATCCTAAGTTAATTTTAAGCCAGCCCGTAATGCTATGCATAGTATAAGTGGCTTTGGCATGCTGCTCTTATCTGTATTTTTTGTACCTCTGTATGTGTGCTCAAATTGTTAATAAATAAATAAATAAATAAATAAATACAGTTACATAGATTATCATATGTAGCAGCATATGTGTAGAGAACCTAGGATAATCCAAAAAAGTTAGACAGATATTTATTTCCACTGGGGGCCCTTTTAACTCTTTGAGGGTCGGTCACGTACAAGTACGTCATTGCAGCCAGGGTCGGTCACGTACTTGTATGCCTAAATTCTAGCACTTTCAAATCTGCTGGAAGAAAGCTGGCAGACCCAGATATGAAAGAAAGTGTCTGTGTGGTCAGTGTGTGCAGTATAAAAAAAAATCCTGAAACACACAGTGCATAATGAGAAAAAAAAAACTTACCCTATTTTTGGTTTAAAACAGCAACTTCCTCGTGTATTTTCATATGGTATTTATGGTTGTATTCTCATTTACTTGGTCTCATTTGATAGAAGGGAAGATATATTACAGAAATAGAGATGATTTTGATTGGTTTCACAATGAGAAGTACCTTGAAATTGAGCTCAAAGTAGCGAAAATGATCGATTTTTGCCGATGTTCAAGAGTAAACAAATCATGCCACTCATCTAATACAAGTCAACTGGTGAGTCGAATATTCTTTCACAAGTGTGCTGATGTCATTTATACCGTTTTTACAATGATGCAGTAGTATACATAACAGAAAACCTTCTATTTTCTGTGAGAATAAAAAATCAAAATGGAAAGCAAAAGTAATATAAGAGGGGCCTGGTGATGTGACTAACGAATAGATAAAATGTAATTTTAGTGCCATGAATGGCTGTCTTGTTTATTCTGGACCCCATTTTGAAACTGGCATCTTTTGAAATTTGTGTGAAACTGCCCAAATTGCCAATTTCTGACCACTTCATTGGGTAGTTGAAATCGGTAAATGGGTGGATTCTTGTACTCAATCAATAGAACAAATGGAGTTCTAGGGAAGTAGCTATGATTTTAGTCAACTGAAACATTGGAATTGGCTGAAAATAGGGCTCAAAGTGGGCAAAATCGCCGATGCTTAAATATCTTTGAGACTGCTAACTTTGCAAGAGCATAATTCCATAAGTTTTCCATCAAATTTCATACTTTTGGTGTCATTATAATTGAAAAAAGATTATCATTTCATAAGAATTTTTTTTTTTTTTTTTTTTTTTTTTTTTCGAAAAATTTTCTACCCTGAGAACAAGTTTGGGAGAGGGCCTCTCAACCCTCAAAGGGTTAATACTTTATAATAATAAGGTATTAACCCTTTGAGGGTTGAGAGGCCCTCTCCCAAACTTGTTCTCTGGGTTGAAAATACTATAAAGAAGATATATTAGGAATAAGGTAAAATGAGTAACCCTGGTTTTCGTCCTTAATCCATTCCGGAAGGTCGATTGAAATCCGAAAAGGACGAAAACCGAAGTAATACTACCCATAAGAAATAATGTAAATCCAATTAATCCATTCCAGACACCCAAAAATATTAACAAAAAATAAATTTTATAGAGAATAACTATAGTGTTACAGCTCTTCAGTGGTTAGCTCTTCCCTATGGTCATCCACCAGCTCTTCCACATCCTGGCCACTCACATCCACCCCCAGGGACTTCCCCAAAGCCACAGCAGATTCCACAACAGGCATAGGAAAGTTTAGACACATGTGCAACATCTGGATATCTTTATTGTAGACGTTTTGCCTTCCAGTGACTTTATCAATTGATAAAGCCACTGGATGGCGAAACGTCTACAATAAAGATATCCAGATGTTGCACATGTGTCTAAACTATCATATTGTCGGTATTTTATACCTTTCTTGCACAACAGGCTTTGGTTGTCAAGTTTACACTGGCTTACATCAAGTTAGTAATAGAACTAGGCATTAAAAAATACAATAAAAAGTAAAATACAGTGGAACCTTGACTTACGAGTTTAATCCATTCCAGGAGCTAGCTTGTAACTCAATTTACTTGTATATCAAATTAATTTTCCTCATTTAAATTAACTGAAAAGCCATTAATTCATTCCTGCACTCTGGAGAGATGAGAAAAATACTTAAATATGACACTATTATCAACTGTATGGCTTATTTATCTATCACAATTCATCTAATATGACATAAACAATATAATTAGCACAGAAACATGATATATATAGCTACAATGAATAAAATAGGCCATAATATGGTGGCAGAGGCAGTGGCAGAAGCATCTGCCATTTCTGTCCCAATTTGACTATAGTATCTTCCCATGTTCTTACTGTAAGAGAAAACAGAGTATTTTTGAGGCTAACTGCAGTAGCTCACTAGTTTTCTAAGGAAAACACTGAAACAATGTGTTTATAAATAAGAAATATCGTATAAAACCTGTTTATATAAAGTGTGGGTGGGGGATGTTGATGGAAATCATCGTCCTTTTCTTCTCAGCATTGTCCTTTGCACTTATTTTCTTAGGACCCATGGTTAGAAAAAAAAAATTGGCCAAATGACTGTAAAAATGCAAACAAGCACAAGAGAACTGCTCCCACAGCGATGTAAACATGTTTACTGCTTACCAGCTGTGCCAACTAGCAGAAGCAATCTGAATTATTATTATGTATGTATTATGCATTATTATTATTATTAATAATTTAGGGAACTGAAGCTCTATTATAATTATTAGTATTATTATTATTAATTTAGGGAACTGAAGCTCTATCGTTATTATAATAATACAGTAGACCACCATTGAATAATTGCGGCACAATTTTATGTAGCACGTCGTATAATTAATTTAACCTGGTTCAGTTTGTGGGAAGGAAAAAAAAATTTTCTTTTGCTCAAGCGGCCTCCTTGTTGTGTAGCTGCTGGGGGAGCCCTCCCACCATCCTCTACCACTCCCCGACACAACCCCACCATCCCAGCGTGTCCAGTCCAGTCTTTCTCTGCTACAAGGCAGCTGTCTTTGTGAATTGTGTTATGATATTTTAATTACTATATCTTGTATCTGCCAAGCAATCATGACACCCAGTAGCCATACCAGTGTTGCTGAAAGTGGCACGAAGAAGTATAAGCACTTAAGTCTTAGAATTAACGAAGAAACAAAGATATTAGACGAGATAACATGTAGCCGTAATGAAGTGTTACTTTGTACACAGAAAAAGAGATAAACATGAGTTTTTGTGATTGACTTACTGAATGACTGACTGAACTGACTGACTTACTGAGTGACTTGACTGACTTACTGAGTGACTTGACTGTAATAATATATTATTATTATTACTATTATTATTATTATTATTATTACTTTATGGAACTGGAGCATAGATCCAATTCCCTAGATCAAGAACCCCTCACCAGCGTCAAGGTTCCTTGACGCTGGTGAGGGGCTCTTGATCTAGGGAATTGGATCTGTGTTCTAGTTACTTGAATTATTATTTTTTATATTAACACATCGGCCGATTCCCACCAAGGCAGGGTGGCCCGAAAAAGAAAAACTTTCATCATCATTCACTCCATCACTGTCTTGCCAGAGGGGTGCTTTACATTACAATTTATAAAACTGCAATATTAACACCCCTCCTTCAGAGTGCACTGTACTTCCCATCTCCAGGATTCAAGTCTGGCCTGCACGTTTCCCTGAATCCCTTCATAAATGTTACTTTGCTCACACTCCAACAGCATGTCAAGTATTAACCCTTTGACTGTCGCAACCCCCAATCCTGAGGTGTCTCCTGGTGTCGCAAATTTAAAAAAAAAAATATTTTTTCTTATGAAATGATAGAGAATCTTTTCCCGATGGTAATGACTCCAAAAGCATGAAATTTGATGGAAAACTTAGAATTACACTCTTGCGAAGTTATGACCTCGGCAGTATTTACGAATCTGTGATTTTGCCCACTTTGAGCCCTATTTTCGGCTAATTCCATTGTTCCAGTCGACCAAACTCATAGCTATTTCTTTTGAACTCCATTTGTTTTATTGATTGAATACAAGAAACTCCCCATTTACCGATTTCAACTAACCAATGAAGTGGTCAGAAGTTGGCCAATTCCACGCAAATTAACCCTTTGACTGTTTCGGTCATATATATACATCTTACGAGCCACTGTGTTTGACGTATATATACTCATAAATTCTAGTGGCTTCAAATCAAGCAGGAGAAAGCTGGTAGGCCCATATGTGAGAGAATGGGTCTGTGTGGTCAGTGTGCACCACATAAAAAAATCCTGCAGCATGCAATGCATAATGAGAAAAAAAAAAAACTCCAACCGTTTTTTTTTTATTAAAACACTGGCTTTGTGGTGTATTTTCGTATAGTATTTATGGTTATATTCCTGTTTTCTTGGTCTCATTTGATAGAATGGAAAACATATTATAGAAGTAGAGGTGATTTTGATTGGTTTTACTATGAAAAGAACCTTGAAATGGAGCTCAAACTAAGGGAAATATTTGATTTTTGTCGATGTTCAAAAGTAAACAAATGATGTCATTGTCCAATAAATGTCTAAGTAGCCATTCTAATATGCAGTCATGAATGGGTTGACATGATTTATATAATTATTACAATATTGCACTAGTCTATATAACAGTAAATCTTCTATTTTTTGTTTGAATAAAAATTCAAAATAGAAAGCAAGAGTAATATCAGAAGGGCCTGGAGATGTGACTCATGAACAAAGAAAATGCTATTTTAGAGCCAGCAATGTCTGCACTGTTCATTCTGGACCCTATTTTGAAACTGGCATATATTTTAATTTGCATGAACTTGGCCAAATTGCAAATTTCTGACCACATTGGGTAGATGAAATCAGTAAATGGGCAGTTTCTTGTACTCAATCGATAGAACAAATGGAGTTCTAAAGAAATAGCTATGAGTTTGGCTGATTGGAACAATGGAATTAGCCGTCTAGGGCTCAAAGTGGGCAAAATCGCTGATTTGTAAATATCGCCAAGGTCGCTAACTTCGCGAGAGTGTAATTCCATAAGTTTTCCATCAAATTTTGTTCTTTTGGTGGCATTACCATCGGGAAAAGATTCTCTATCATTTCATAAGAAAAAAACTTTTTTTTGTTTTTTTTTTTTCAAAAATTTTTGAACACCAAGAGACACCTCAGGATTTGGGGTTTCGACAGTCAAGGGGCTAAAAAATATGCCAATTTTAAAATAGGGTCCAGAATAAACAATGCAGACATTCCTGGCTCTAAAATAACATTTTCTTTGTTCATCAATCACATCTCCAGGCCCCTCTGATATTACTCTTGCTTTCTATTTTGAATTTTTATTCAAACAAAAAATAGAAGATTTACTGTTATGCAGACTACTGCAATATTGCAATAATTGTATAAATAATGTCAACCCATTCATGACTGCATATTAGAATGGCTAGTTGGACATTTATTGGACAATGACATCATTTGTTTACTGTTGAACATCGGCAAAAGTCAAACATTTCCCCTACATTGAGCTCCATTTCAAGGCTCTTTTCATAGGAAAACCAATCAAAATCATCTCTATTTCTATAATATGTTTTCCATTCTATCAAATGAGACCAAGAAAACGAGAATACAACCGTAAATACTATAGGAAAATACACCTCAAAGTCGGCGCTGTAGTCCAAAAACACGGTCGGAGTTTTTTATTCTCATTATACACTGTGTGGGACGGCTCTTGCTCCAACTCTTCTGACATTTCCCTTTTGTTTAAGAACGTTAGGTGTCCTAGATGCTCAACTTCTTATAAGTTCAAAGATGTAAAGAACACTGGGCTCACGCACTTCCCAGTGCTCCTATCATGTGGCCATGGTGCATGTGAAATGTGTGTTAGGAAATCACCTTACACCTGTACTATATGCAATCAGATGGAGAAATGTTAGGATATGCATTTCCCTTAAAAAACACCTTGAAACACAATTAATTTCAAAAGACAGAACTTGCAGCCGCAGCAAGCAGCAACAAGGCTGCTCCTATATCTTGCCGTCCCCTGGGCCTATCCGAACTCCAGTGATGGCCAAATTTGCAAGTACTGCTGCAACAACATGCAAGTTAACTATAGTTACATAAAAACTGACGGTGACGACAACGAAATGGACTAAATATGACAGAAGAGGGACCGGCATTCAAGTACCAGACCTGCTGCCAGACGTGAACCAGACACAAGACGTTTTCCACAAAATGAAATAACTGACCTCCATATCAACTGCACCAGTGTTTAACGGGAAGACAACATGACAGAAATCCTGATCAACTAAATCTCCAAGGAAATGCCAGGTCTGTAGGACTTTTTTCGTCAGTGCCAAACGAGGGAAAGATTTGAGCCTTTAAACATGGCTGACCGGCATTCAAACAGCAGCTACTGCCAGACGTACAACTAGCGAAGTGAAATTCTCATCTTTACTGACGTTCATCTGTTGACAGTAGCATCATATCTGTACCACCATCATATCACCTGTACCAGTGCTAACGAGAGGGAAACACAGGAGACATCGTCAAATCAACAGTATAAAACTCCAAGGTATAGGACGGTTATCCCTCAGTGCCAGTCGTGGGAAAGAAGTGAATAGGTAAATAGTCAAGGTTAATATTTTAGCAGCTGACCTATATTCAGCTGACCAGTGTACAGTGAGAGAATCATAGCAGAAAAAGCCAAATATATCTATAAACTCAAGGAAAGTCAGGTGGTGTTACTCCCCTCAGTGTTTTAAAAATGGCTGAGTCAGCAAAACAGGTCAGGAGACAACAACACGACACAACCCCCGATAAATGGAATTGAGGGGGATTTGGAAGGATAAAACCACTGATTAAACCTTTCTGGTCTACCAGAATGGAAAGGAGTTAGAAGTTAATTGGTGAAGCCAGACTGTGAAGTGAGGTGGGTAGGGGAGGGTGAATAAGGGGTTAAATGTAAGGGTGTTGTGAAGTTAAGGGAAAAGTGAGCAGTGAAGAGGGTTTTGAAGAGGTCAACTGTAAGGGTTTTGTGAAGTTAAGGGAAAAGTGAGCAGTGAAGAGGGTTTTGAAGAGGAAATTTTACTAGTAATTCAGTGTAATTAAAGCAGATACTAAGTGTACTAGGGACTGGAAAAGAGAAATAAATATTATTGTATATGAGTAAAAGAGCGAAGAGTGAAAATGGCAGGCATTAGAGGGGTACAGGCTGCCATAATTATATTTATATTTCTTCTTCAATTCCATGAAGAAAGAAATCAGTCATGGGGGTTGGAAAAGGTGAATGGAGTAACAGCGCCCTGGACAGTAAAAGCCCAACAGTTGCCATCCTACCAGAAAAGTAAACCTCACTATCGCCGCAAGGTATGGCAACACCGCATACCCAAACAAAAACAATGGCACACAGCTCTTATTGTAGCGCTCTTAAGTGGTGATATCCAAATTAATCCAGGACCTCAAACTATTGTGCAGAGGCAAAACAGACAGATAAATGACGGCAATAATGACGGTCTAGTAGCTAGGGATGATAACCTTAACTCCATATGTAATGCATACATAGGTCAATGTGAGACAATACAGCCATTATTATCTCAAACACTACCAAACAGATGCATACATTGTACTAAAGTACGCATGAAAAACAGAAAAGGCACCTTATGTAAAATGTGTAAGGGGTGGGTGCATGATGGATGTATGTACAATTATAGCAATGGTGCCAGAATTCATTTTGTGTGTAACAAATGCACTTTGGCACAGTTACCCTTTAGCAGTGATGACATTGATTTACCTAATTTTAATACAAATGACCCATTGCCATATATTGATGATTATGATTGTTTTATGAAAACAGGCCTTCACTTTATTCATGTCAATGCAAGATCATTTCTTCCTAAATTGGCAGAGATTAGGATTCTAGCTAACAAAATTAGGGCGGCAGTTATAACCATCTCTGAATCTTGGTTGGATGATACGGTGACTGACGACGAGGTCAAAATAGAAGGTTACAATATAAAACGCTTAGATAGGAACAGAAAGGGCGGTGGAGTATGTGCCTACATTAGAAATGACTTAGCATACAACCCAAGACCTGATTTAAATAACAATAAACTGGAGATTCTATGGTTTGAAGTGCTGCTTCCCAAGACAAAACCCATCTTAGTAGGAACTAGTTACCGCCCTCCTACCCAGGACCAGTTCTTAGAAGACTTTTCCAGAGTCTTGTCCGGAGTTGAAAGCAATTGCGAAACAATAATACTGGGCGACTTCAATATCTGTTTTCAGCAACAGAATAACGGGCTATGCAAAAGGTATAAGCAAATTCTAGGATTAAATAGCTACACCCAACTAATTAATAAACCAACCCAGATCACACAGTTCTCAGCCACCCTAATTGACCACATACTTTGCAACCGCGCTGAGAACATTAGTCAGTCAGGCGTCATTACCACACGTCTTAGTGATCATTTCATCATTTACTGCACCAGGAAAATCACTAGGGATAGGATAGGCCTACACAGGACAATAAAAATGAGGTCAACTAGAAACTACAGTAAAGAAACACTGGTAAATAGGCTACACAATTGTGACTGGACAGAGATAACAAGTTGCACGGACGTAAACGATGCCTGGGAAAAATTCAAAACAATGTTCACTACCATTCTTAATAATATTGCACCAGTTAAAGAGGTTAGGATTAAACGAAGAACTGAACCCTGGATGACTACTGAGATATTAGATAATATGAAATTCAGAGACCAGCTGCTAAAAAGATTTAAAGCAAACAGACAGGATATTGCAGCACTTAATGAATTCCAAAGGGTGAGGAACAGAGTACAGAGGCTTATAAAAGGAGCAAAGGCAAAGCACTATTGCTCAAAAATTGAAGAATATAAGCATAACCCCAGAAAGCTTTGGCAACAACTAAAACAGTTGGGATATAGCCATAAGCCAGTAGATAGGTCTAACATAGTACTCACTATCGATAATGAGGTATGCCACGAAACATCTAAGGTGGCAAATTGCTTTAATTCCTACTACACGTCTGTTGCATCAACACTAGTAAGTAAACTACCAGCTGCATCAAATACCTTTAACACAGACTCTGATAAGTTTCAAACATACTATACCAATAAAGGGGTAACCCCAAACAGTTGTCAACTAGTAAGTGTATCTCATGACTTCATTCAAAAAGAACTAAGCAGGTTAAACCCAACTAAGAGCACAGGCCCTGATAACATCCCATCTAAGTTCCTAAAAGATGGTGCTTTTGAACTGTCAATCCCTATTGCTCACATAATAAATCTATCAATCACCACTAATACTGTACCGGAGGGGTTCAAGGAGGCCAGAGTTACTCCTATCTTCAAGAAAAATAATAGGTCTGATGTAAGCAACTACAGACTTGTTAGTATACTCAGTATAATATCTAAAATTCTGGAGAGGGCGGTGTATTCTCAAGTAGTTAAGTACCTTTAGAAGATCCTACTCAACCGATACCTCCCTTATTAATCTGATGGATTACCTGAGAACTGAAATGTCAAAAGGGAACCTCATAGGTATGGTAACCTTAGACCTGCAAAAGGCCTTCGATACTGTCAACCACAATATATTATGTAATAAACTTCAATCTATCGGTATAGGTTCTGTAGACTGGTTTAAGTCCTACCTTAGCAACAGGAGACAAATAGTCAAAATCAACAAAACGGAATCAGAACCCCTGCCAATAACATGTGGAGTTCCCCAAGGTAGTATTCTGGGTCCCTTACTATTCTTATGTTATGTCAATGATATGCCTATCAGTGTCAAGTGCAAACTCCTACTGTATGCAGATGACAGTGCTCTGTTAGTGACAGGTAAAGACCCACAAGATATTGCTAATGTTTTAACACTGGAACTGGAGTCCTGCAGCAAATGGTTAGTAGACAACAAACTATCATTACACCTAGGGAAAACTGAAGCCATTCTCTTTGGAACGAAACATAAACTGAGAAGGGTAAATAATTTTAATGTTCAGTGTAATGGGGAGTCCATCACTTTGGTTTCATCAGTTAAATATCTGGGAATCCCCTTTGACCCATGCATGTCAGGAGAATTGATAGGGAACAGTGTAGTAAAGAAAGCGAATGCCAGGCTGAAGTTCCTGTATAGACAAGCACAGTGTCTACCTACTGAGGCTCGCAGGACCCTATGTCTAGCCCTTATACAATGCCATATGGATTACGCTTGCTCTTCTTGGTACTCTGCCTTGACAAAAAAACTGAAAGATAGACTGCAAATCACCCAGAACAAAATCGTAAGATTCATCCTGGGGCTGGGACCAAGAGAACATGTAGGCCAGGATGAATTACAGCAGTTGGATATGCTGAATGTTGAAGACAGAGTAAAACAACTGAAGCTAAATCATGTTTATAAAATCGCTTACAAACAGTGTCCAGAATATCTTGCTGTCAATTTTGTCAAGGTTGGGAACCGCAGCAATCATAGTACTAGGGGGAGAGAGCACAACTTTGTAGTACCCACAGTCAGTGGCCAGGCTTCAAACACCTTTTATTGTACAGCAATAAAGGAATGGAACAGACTACCCACAAATGTCAAGGCCAGTCATAGCTTGAACCAGTTCAAGAAGACTGCCAAAAAGTGTCTGATGAATGAAGCAACAGAAAGGGAGGGGAATGATTTTCTATTTTTTAGCTAAAATACGTGTAAATTTTACCTTATCCCTAGTAATGACCCTCGTATTGTAGATAGTCGTAATGACCCTCGGGTAGTAGATAGTCTTAATGACCCTCGTATTGTAGATAGTCTTAATGACCCTCGTGTAGTAGATAGTTTTTTTAGTATGATAATAAGATGTTATCTTCATTATAGAATAATAAGAAAATATTATAACCTTTATATTATAATAATAAGGTAAAAGGACCCCAATGGAAATAAGTCACTCTGTCTGACTTTTTTGGGTTATCCTAGGTTCTCTACACATATGCTGCTATGTATGATAATTCTATGTAACTGTATTGTGTATACCTGAATAAATTTACTTACTTACTTACTTGCTGCAGGATTTTTTTTATACAGTGCACACTGACCACACACATCCATTCTCTCACATGTGGGCCTACCAGCTTTCTCCCGCTTGATTTCAAGCTGCTAGAATTTTTGAGTATATATACATAAAACACATTGGCTTCTAAGACGTGTATATACGACCGAAACAGTCAAAAGGTTAACCCTTTCAGGGTCCAAGGCCCAAATCTGGAGTCACGCACCAGTGTCCAAGAATTTAAAAAAAAAAAATTTGTTATTTTTTCTTATGAAATCGTAGAGAATCTTTTTGTGAAGGTAATAAAACAAAAAGTACGAAATTTGGTGGAAAATTGACGAAATTATGCTCTCGCGAATTTTGATGTGTCAGCGATATTTACGAATCAGCGATTTTGCCGACTTTGACTCCCATTTTAGGCCAATTACATTATTCCAATCAACCAAATTCTTAGCTATTTCACTAGTATTACTTCTATTCTATCGATTGAGCACAAGAAATCGCCAAGTCAACTGTTTCAACTACAAAATAAAGTGATCAGAAATTGTTAATTTGGCCAATTTAACACAAAGTTCAAAATATTCCAATTTCAAAATAGGGTCCAGAATGAACAATGTAGGCATTCCTGGCACTAAACTAACATTTCCTCTGTTCATTAGTTATATTTTGAGGCTTTACAAATAAATTCCATTTTGATTTTTTATTCACATAATGAATTTTTATTCACACCAAAAAATAGAAGATTTACTGTTATGCAATACTGTAATAATTGTATAAATATCATCACCATATTTGTGAATGTATATTAGACCCACCAGCTGACGTGTATTAGACGTGTGAGGTCGTTTGTTTACTCTTGAATATCGGCAAAAATTTAACATTTCCGCTACTTTGAGCTCAGTTTCAAGCCATTTCCAGTGCTAAAACCAATCAAAATCATCTCTATTTCTGTAATATGTCTTCCATTCTATCAAATGAGACCAAGAAATCGCAAATACAACTATAAAAAACATACGAAAAAACACTGCAAAGTTGCTGTTTTAATCGAAAAATCATGATTTCATTTTTTTTCTCTCATTATACACAGTGTGCTGCAGGATCTGTTTTATGTGGTGCACACATACCACATAGATGTATTCTCTCATATCTAGGCCCAAATGTACCACTCACAGTTTATCAGAGTGAGCTGAGCTCATGGCGTAGATCTACGGTTTGGACCCTGAACGTAAAGCCGTAGATCTACGGGACGGACCCTGAAAGGGTTAAAAACCATTTGTCTCCATTCACTCCTATCAAATATGCTCACACATGCTTGCTGGAAGTCTAAGCCCCTCGCACACAAAACCTCCTTTACCCCTCCCTCCAATCTTTCCTAGGCCGACCCCTACCCTACCTTCCCTCCACTACAGATTTATGCACTCTCAAAGTCATTCTGTTTCGTTTAATTCTCTCTACATGTCCGAACCACCTCAACAACCTTTCCTCACCCCTCTGGACAACAGTTTTGGCAATCCCGCACCTCCTCCTAACTTCCAAACTACGAATTCTCTGCATTATAGTCACATTACACATTGCCCTCAGATATGACATTTCCAATGCCTCCAGCCTTCTCCTCGCTGCAACATTCATCACCCATGCTTCACACCCATATAAGAGCATTAGTAAAACTATACTCTCATACATTCCCCTCTTTGCTTCCAAGGACAAAGTTCTTTGTTTCCACAGACCCCTAAGTGCACTGCTCACCCTTTTTCCCTCATCAATTCTATGATTCACCTCATCTTTCATAGACCCATCCGCTGACACGTTCACTCCCAAATATCTGAATACATTCACCTACCTCCATACTCTCTCCCTCCAACCTGATATCCAGTCTTTCATCACCTAATGTTTTTGTTATCCTCATAACCTTACTCTTTCCTATATTCACTTGTAATTTTCTTCTTTTACATCCCCTACCAAATTCATCCACCAACCTCTGCAACTTCTCTTCAGAATCTCTCAAGAGCACAGTGTCATCAGCAAAAATCAACTGTGGCAACTCCCACTTTATGTATGATTCTCTATCTTTTAACTCCACACCTCTTGCCAAGACACTCGCATTCACTTTTCTTACAACCCCATCTATAAATATATTGAACAACCACAGTGACATCACATTTCCTGGTCTAAGGCCTACTTTTACTGGGAAATAATTTCCCTCTTTCCTACATACTCTAACTTGAGCCTCACTATCCTCGTAAAAACTCTTCATTGCTTTCAGTAACCTACCTCCTATACCATACACCTGCAACATCTGCCACATTGCCCCCCTATCTACCCTGTCATATGCCTTTTCCAAATTCATAAATGCCACAGAAAACCTCTTTAGCCTTATCTAAATATGTACTGTTCACTTATATGTTTCACTGTAAACACTTGATCTACACACCCCCTACCTTTCCTAAAGCCTCCTTGTTCATCTGCTATCCTACTTTCCGACTTACTCTTAATTCTTTCAATAATAACTCTACCATACACTTTACATAGTATACTCAACAGACTTATTCCCCTATAATTTTTGCACTCTCTTTTGTCCCCTTTGCCTTTATGCAAAGGAACTATGCATGCTTTCTGCCAATCCCTAGGTACCTTACCCTCTTCCATACATTTATTAAATAATAGCACCAACTACTCCAAAACTATATCCCCACCTGCTTTTAACATTTCTATCTTTATCATATCAATCCCAGCTGCCTTATCCCCTTTCATTCTACCCACTGCCTCACGAACTTCCCCCACACTCACAACTGGCTCTTCCTCACTCCTGCAAGATGTTATTCCCCCTTGCCCTATACACGAAATCACAGCTTCCCTATTTTCATCAACATTTAACAATTCCTCAAAATATTCTCTCCATCTTCCCGATACCTCTAACTCTCCATTTAATAACTCTCCTCTCCAATTTTTAACTGACAAATCCATTTGTTCTCTAGGCTTCCTTAACTTGTTAATCTCACTCCAAAACTTTTTCTTATTTTCAACAAAATTTGTTGATAACATCTCACCCAATTTCTCATTTGCTCTCTTTTTACATTGCTTTACCACTCTCTTAACCTCTCTCTTTTTCTCCATATACTCTTCCCTCCTTGCATCACTTCTACTTTGTGAATCCTTTCATATGTTAAATTTTTCTCCCTTACTACTCTCTTTACATCATCATTCCACCAATCACTCCTCTTCCCTCCCGCACCTACTTTCCTGTAACCATAAACTTCTGCTGAACACTTTAACACTATTTTTTAATCTACCCCATACATCTTTGATCCCATTGCCTCTATTCTCACTAGCCCATCTATCCTCCAATAGTTGTTTATATCTTACCCTAACTGCCTTCTCTTTTAGTTTATAAACCTTCACCTCTCTCTTACCTGATGCTTCTATTTTCCCTTGTATCCCCTCTACCTTTTACTCTAACTGTTGCTACAACTAGAAAGTGATCTGATATATCTGTGGCCCCTCTATAAACATGTACATCCTGAAGTCTACTCAACAGTCTTTTATCTACTAACACATAGTCCAACAAACTACTGCCATTATGCCCTACATCATATCTTGTATACTTATTTATCCTCTTTTTCTTAAAATATGTATTAGCTATAACTAAACCCCTTTCTATACAAAGTTCAATCAAAGGACTCCCATTATCATTTACACCTGGCACCCCAAACTTATCTACCACACCCTCTCTAAATGTTTCTCCTACTTTAGCATTTAGGTCCCCTACTACAATTACTCTCTCACTTGGTTCAAAGGTTCCTCTGCATTCACTTAACATCTCCCAAAATCTCTCTCTTTCCTCTACACTCCTCTCTTCTCCAGGTGCGTACATGCTTATTATGACCCACTTTTCGCATCCAACCTTTATTTTAATCCACATAATCCTTGAATTTACACATTTATATTCTCTCTTTTCCTTCCATAACTGATCCTTCAACATTATTGCTACCCCTTTCTTAGCTCTAATTCTCTCAGATACTCCTGACTTAATCCCATTTATTTTTCACCACCGAAAATCCCCTACCCCCTTCATAACATCAGCAATCATCTGCACTACATCCACGCACATTCAAGGATCCCAATTTTATGAAGTTTTTCTTCTTCTCTTTTTTAGTAAATGTTTACAGGAGAAGGGGTTACTAGCCCATCGCTCCCGGCATTTTAGTCACCTCATACGACACGCATGGCTTACGGAGGAAAGATTCTTTTCTACTTCTCCATGGACAATAGAAGAAATAAAGAAGAACAAGAGCTATTTAGAAATAAGAAAAACCTAGATCTTTCTTCTTTCAACACACCGGCCGTATCCCACCGAGGCAGGGTGGCCCAAAAGGAAAAACGAAAGTTTCTCCTTTTACATTTAGTAATATATATAGGAGAAGAGGTTACTAGCCCCTTGCTCCCGGCATTTTAGTTGCCTCTTACAACACGCTTGGCTTATGGAGGAAGAATTCTGTTCCACTTCCCCATAGAGGTAAGAGGAAATAAACAAGAACAAGAACTAGAAAGAAAATAGAAAAAACCCAGAGGGGTGTGTGTATATATATGCTTGTACATGTATGTGTAGTGTGACCTAAGTGCAAGTAGAAGTAGCATGACGTACCTGAAATCTTCCATGTTTATGAGACAGACAAAAGACACCAGCAATCCTACCATCGTTTAAAACAGTTACAGGTTTCTGTTTCACAGTCATCTAGCAGGATGGTAGTACTTCCCTGGGTGGTTGCTGTCTGCCAACCTACTACTTAAATTAATAGTAATAATAACACTAATAATAATAATAATAATTATTATAATAAATGCAGCCAACTCAATTCACTGTTTACTTTGCTGTGGGAGTGGTTTTCTCATGCTTTGCTTACATTTTTGACAATCATTTGGCCAAATTTCGCTTTTTTAAGCATGGGTCCTAAGAAGAAAAAGAAAATGAAGCGAGGTGTCCAGGTTTTGGGTTGAGGGGGGCAGGAGCTGGCTCGTAACTCAGAGCAAAAAATTGACCCAGGGACAGCTCATATCTCAAAAAACTCGTATGTTGGAACACACGTAAGTCAAGGTTCCACTGTACATACACAGTACATTCATTACTTACCTTAAAATATTTGTAGTATTAATATAGGGCAAGAGGTGAGTAGTACTTATTTGTAGGAAGTCAGGTGTAGGTAGGCAGTAGTTGTAGGTATGTAGTTTGCCTGGGCTACATACCTACACCTACCTACATAGCTACACAATATTTAATGCTGCCCAGAGCCATATTATTACCCTTGACATACCATGTTCACTGAGTTTAATCATTTCTAACAACTACTTTCAGATGCCATCATAAACAAAGGGAGAAGTAATGAATAATTCATGCCAAGAATTGTAAACAAAAGCGTATTAATAGCGGTGACTGGACCAGTGCAGATTCATACACGTTTTCTCTGGTGCTGGACCAGAGAAAACGTAATGTTTTCCCTCCACCACCTACCACCCCTCCATAGCATATAAACATTGCATGTTTATATGCAATGTAACGTGTTTCTTATATAATCTTGAAGAAAATATCATAGATGGATTAATGAAAATGTCTACATTAACATAAAATAAGACATTTAATATGCCCAAGAGTGATTATTATGATGTATTACTATTATTACTATGGCCTTAAGACCAGAGGGACACTCTTAGTGAATGAGTAACAAAAGCAGACTGAGTCACAAACGGATGAGCAGCCCAGGCGGAAGCATGTGGTATGATTTCCGAGTGGATGTATGAAACAGGGTAAAATTTCGCCCAAAAAAGTGGTTGAAATCTGAATTGTACGATATCCGCATTGGACGAAATCAGGGGTTCCACTGTATTTATATTTACATGTGTTAGCTACATTCATTAGGCACCTTTTGGCTCTTCTTGAACTGGTTCATGCTATGACTGGCTTTGACACGTGCAGGCAGTCTGTTCCATTCCTTTATTTTTGTACAGCAAATGGTGTTTGAAGCCTGGCCTGACTGTGGGTACTACAGAGTTGTGCTCTCTCCCCCTAGTACTATAATTGCTTTGGCTCCCAGCCTTGACAAAATTGACAGTAAGATATTCTGGACACTCTGAGCAATTTTATAAACTTGATTTAACTTCAGTTGTTTTGCTTTGTCTTCATCATTCAGCGTATCGAATTGTTGTAATTCATCCTGGCCTACATGTTTTCTTGGACCCAGGTCCAGGATGAGTCTTACTATTTTGTTCTGGGTGATTTGCAGTCTGTCTTTCAGTTTTTTTGTCGAGGCAGAGTACCATGACAAGCAAGCATAGTCTATATGACATTGTATAATGGCTAGACATAGGGTCCTGCAAGCCTCAGTAGGTAGACACTGTGCTTGTCTGCAGAGGAACTTCAGTCTGGCATTCACTTTCTTTACTACACTGTTCTCTATCAATTCTCCTAACATGTATGGGTCAAAGGGGATTCCCAATTATTTTTCTGAGGAAACTGAAGTGATGGGTTCCCCAGTACACCAGACATTAAAATTATTTACCCTTCTCAGTTATGTTTCGTGCCAAAGAGTATGGTTTTTGTTTTCCTGAGGTGTAACAATAGTTTGTTGTCTACTAACCATTTTCTCCATGACTCCAGTTCCAGTGTTATTACATTAGCCATATCTTGTGGGTCTCTACCTGACACTAACAGAACACTGTCATCCGCATACAGTAGGAGTTTGCACTCGACACTGATGGGCATATCGTTTACATAATGCAGGAAACTCCACATGCTATCGGCAGGGGTTCTGATTCTGTTTTGTTGATTTTGACAATTTGTTTCCTGTTGCCAAGATAGGACTTAAACCAATCTACAGAACCTATGCTGATAGCATGAAGTTTCTTACATAATATATTCAGATTAATTAGGGAGGTATCGGTTGAGTAAGATCTCCTAAAGCCTGATTGATAATTATGAAGAAAGTTGTTGCCATTAACCCTTTCAGGGTTTCGGCCGTACTAGTAAGGCTTACGCCCCAGGGTTTTTGATGTACTAGTACGCCTAAATTCTAGCGCCCTCAAATCTAGTGAGAGAAAGATGGTAGGCCTACATATGAAAAAATGGGTCTATGTGGTCAGTGTGTGCAGTATAAAAAAAAATCCTGCAGCACACAGTGCATAATGAGAAAAAAAAAAATTTGACCGTGTTTTAGAATTAAAACAGCGACTTTGCACTGTATTTTTGTATGGTATTTATGGTTGTATTCTAGTTTTCCTGGTCTCATTTTATAGAATGGAAGACATATTACAGAAATTGAGATGATTTTGACTGGTTTTACAATGAAAATTACCTTGAAATTGAGCTCAAAGTAGCAGAAATGTTTGATTTTTACCAAAGTTCAAAAGTAAACAAATCATGCCAAGCGTCCAATACACATCAACTGGTGAGTCTAATATTCTTTCACAAGTGCGCTGATATTATTTATACCATTTCTACACTAATGCAGTAATCTGCATAACAGTAAATCTTGTATTTTTTGTGAGAATAAAAAAGTGGAAAGTCAAAGAAATATAAGAGGGGTCTGGGGATGTGACTAGCGAACAGAGAACTTGTTATTTTAGTGCCAGGAATGTCTTTCTTGTTGATTCTGGACCCTATTCGGAAATTGGCGTCTTTTGAAGTTTGTGTGAAATTGGCAAAATTGCTAAATTCTGACCACTTTATTGGATAGTTGAAATCGGTAAATGGGTGGTTTCTTGTACTCATTCGATAGAAAAAAATGGAGTTCTAGCAAAATAGTTATGATTTTTGTCGACTAGTACACTGGAATTGGCTGAAAATAGAGCTCAAAGTGGGCAAAATCGCCAATGCGTAAACATCGTCGAGACCGCTAACTTCACGAGAGCATAATTCCGTAAGTTTTCCATCAAATTTCATACTTTTGTTGTCATTATGATCGTGAAAAGATTCTCTGTCTTTTCATAAGAAAAAATAATTTTTTTTTTTTTTGAAATTTGGGCGACCCTGAGAACAAATCTCGGAGAGGGCCTGGCAACCCTGAAAGGGTTAAGAAACTTAACTACTTGACAGTATACCGCCCTCTCTACAATTTTGGATATTACACTGAGTATACTAACAGGCCTATAGTTGCTGACATCAGACCTACTATTTTTCTTGAAGATAGGAGTAACTCTGGCTTCCTTGAACCCCTCCTGTATAGTTTTAGTGGTGATGGACAAATTTATTATGTGAGCAATGGGAATTGGCAATTCAGAGGCACCATCTTTTAGGAACTTTGATGGGATGTTATCTGGGCCGGTGCTCTCAGTTGGGTTTAACCTGCTTAGTTCTTGTTGCACAAAGTCATGAGATACACTTACTAGTTGACAACTGTTTGGGGTTACCCCTTTATTTGTATAGTACAGTAGACCATCATTTAGCACGAGTTTATTTGGCACGATTTGGGTATGTCACGACTGAAGAATTGTGGCACAATTTTTTTTTCTTTCCTGCAAACCGAACACAGTTCGGTTTGCAGGAAAGAAAAAAAAATTCCCTTTTCCTCAAGCGGCTACCTTGTTGTGGATCAGCTGGGGAGACCTCCCGCCATCCCTTGCCACCCTGACACCACCCCAGCATTCGTACTTCATGCATGTCCAGTCTTTCTCTGCTACAAGCTAGCTGTGTTTGTGAACTGTGTATCTGCCAAGCAATCACAACACCCAGTAGGCATACTAGTGTTGCTGAAAGTAGCAAGAAAAGGTATAAGCATTTAAATCTTAGAATTAACGAAGAAAACAAAGATATTAGACAAGAGATGACCATAATGAAGTGTTACTTTGTACACATAAAAAGAGGTAAACATGAGTTTGTATGAGACTTAATGAATGACTGGCTTACTGATTTGACTGAAATGACTTACTGACTTGACTGAATGACTTATTGACTTGACTGACTGAATGACTGACTTACTGACTTGACTGAATGACTTACTGACTTGACTGAATGACTTACTGACTTGACTGAATGACTTACTAACTTGACTGAATGACTTACTGACTTGACTGAATGACTTACTGACTTGATTGACTGGCTGAATGACTTACTGACTTGGCTGAATGACTTTTGACTTGACTGAATGACTTACTGACTTGACTGAATGATGTACTGACTTGACTGAATGACTTGGCTGACTGACTTACTGAATGACTGACTTACTGACTTGACTGACTGAATGGCTGACTTACTGAATTCATGACTGACTTACTGACTTGACTGACTTACTGACTTAACTGACTGGCTGAATTACTTACTGACTTGACTGAATGACTTGACTGACTGATTGAATGACTTAAAGTTAGACACTCCAGCACAACCATCAGTACTTTCAGTACCAGAACCTCTACCATCCACCTCAGCCCAGTAGGGCCACAGCATAACTCTCCACTCTCTTCACAATCATTTACAAACACCAGCACTCACAATTGAAGGTAAGAAATACTATTATTTCTGTTACATTTGTAGTCTTAAGCAGTAAAAACAGCATAATACATCACAACAATGAACTACAATTCCATATTCACTTTTATTTTTGTAAGATGTGGAGGCCTAAAAAAAAGCTGTTTGGCTTTTTTGGGGCTCCCGGGAACATAACCCTATTTTTCCCATAAGTTCTTCAGTTCATCTAACACGGTTTTACCTCACACGCCACTTTCAGGAATGTAACTACCATGTTAAATGACGGTCTACTGTATGTTTTAAACTTATCAGAGCATTTGTTAAAGATATTTGATGCAGTCAGTAGTTTATTTACTAGTGTTGATACAACAGATGTGTAGTAGGAATTAAAACAATCTGTCACTTTAGTTGTTTCATGGCATACCTCGTTATTGATATTTAGTACTATGTTAAATCTATCTATGGGTTTATGGCTCTACCCCAGCTGTTTTAGTTATTGCCAGAGCTTTCTAGGGTTGTTCTTTTATAAGCCTCACCCTTTTGAATTCATTTAATGCTGCTATATCCTGTCTGTTTGCCTTAAATCTTTTTAGCAACTGGTCTCTGAATTTCATATTATCTAATATCTCAGTAGTCATCCAGGGTTCAGTTCTCCGTTTAATCTTAACCTCTTTAATTGGTGCAGTATTATCAAGGATGGCAGTGAACATTGTTTTGAATTTATCCCAGGCATCTTTTACATTCATGCATTTTGTTATCACTGTCCAATCACAATTGTGTAGCCTGTTTACCAGTGTTTCTTTACTGTAGTTTCTAGTTGACCTTATTTTTATTGTCCTGTAGAGGCCTATCCATTCCTTAGTGATTTTCCTGGGGCAGTAAATGATGAAATGATCACTAAGGCCTGTGGTAATGATGTCTGACTGACTAATGTTTTCAGAGCGGTTACAAAGTATGTGTGCAATTAGGGTGGCTGAGAACTGTGTGATCCGGGTTGGTGTATTAATTAGTTGAGTGTAGCTATTTAATCCTAGAATTTGCTTATACCCTTTACATAGCCCATTATTTTGCTGTTGAAAACAGATATTGAAGTCTCCCAGTATTACTGTCTAGCAATTGTTCTCAAGTCTGGACAAAACTCTTGAAAAGTCTTTTAAGAACTGGTCATGGGTGGGAGGGCGGTAACTAGTTCCTACTAAGATGGACTTGGTCTTGGGAAGCAACACTTCAAACCATAGAATCTCCAGTTTATTGTCATTTAAATCAGGTCTTGGGTTGTAGGCTAAGTCATTTCTTATGTAGGCACATAACCCACCATGTTGTAACCTTCTATTTTGACCTCGTTGTCAGTCACTGTATCATCCAACCAGGATTCAGAGATGGATATAACTGCTGCCCTAGTTCTGATAGGTAGAATCCTAATCTCTGCCAATTTTGTAAAAAGTGATCTTGCATTGAAATGAATAAAGTGTAGACCTGTTTTCATAAAATAATCATAATCATCAATATATGGGGTCATTGGTATTAAAATTAGGTAAATCAATGTTATCACTGCTAAAATGTAACTGTGTCAAAGTGCAAAGTGTACTGTATGGTAATGAAAAGTCCAAAACCCGATTCACAGACAATGCTGGGTACCACACTGGATGCGTATGTACAGAGCACTGGTACGGAGGTAGCAGGGTAGGAAACTAGGGTCTCCCTGTAAAAGACAATGGCTTGACCCACAGGCAGACTGCCTAGCGCTCACTACATAGGGGAAAAATCCCTGCCGTCTGGCTTGTGGCACTGAAATTTTTTCCCTACCGAGAAGCAAACCCATTTAAGTTGAATTTTACGAAGTGTATGATGAAAATATGCCTCAATTTGACAATAGTGTAATGGAGAAAACATTGTAAAGAAAGTCATGGCAATTGATGGTCTACTGTACATTGTGTATACAGGAAGGCCTTGTTTTTATGGCTCTTAAGTTTCCGACCCCATACAATAAGTGAAAATTGCCAGTGGGTGGAAAAGAGCATATTTTTTCATTATCGAATGCATCTAAAATACTTGATAACGTGTTTACATTTTCATATATTAAGTGCTCAATACAGCCAGGTATAAAAAAACAGATAAAGTAAAATAAATACACATTTGTATATACAATACTTACCTTAAATATGTTGCTGGTCGCCCTTGTGCAACTGTTGTACGAAAACGACAGAAAAACACTAAAAGCACCGAACATAATGAACAATGGCTCAGTTGAATGCCAACAAAAACGTAGAACACTGAAAAGAAGTGCTGAGTACAAGGGGCCTTCCTGTACATATGTTTTATATACACATTTCCAGCTGGGTCCCTTTTCAAAAAAGTAAGGCAGTATCTTTTATTTTTATACTAGTTAATGATCATATATTTATTGCTGTGTCACCATTCAAATATGAACTAAGATTGTTTCTCTTGTTTTGTGTAGTAAAATAGTTTATATACACATATTTAGTCCTGGATCACCATTCAAGATAAGATCTAAGACAGTGTCTTTCATTTTTGTATTAATTGAAAATCTTGGCTCATTTCAGCTAAGCTTATGAGTGTTTTGCATTTACATTAAGCCATCAATATAATGGATTATTTGGGGGATTGTCTTAGTATCCACTGAATCAAAATAATGTTACAGTGGCCCATGGTCTGGTGGCAAAGCTCTCGCTTCACATACTGAGAGTCCGGGTTCAGTTCCTGGCGAGGGTGGAAATATTGGGCATGTTTCCTTACACCAGTTATCTATGTTCACCCATCAGTAAAATGGGTACCTGGGTGTTAGTAGACTGGTGTGGGTCACATCCTGGGACAAAATTGATCTAATTTTCCCAAAATGCTCTGCATTACAGGGGGCTTTCTATATAGTAGTAGTATGTTATTGATGTCAGCTATGGTTTGTATACCTTGTATATGTACTTGCATAAATAAAGGTCTTTCAATGCATCAGCCGTATTCCAAAGAAGAAATAAAGGTACATGTATTATTATTATTATATTATGTTAGAAAATAAAAAAAAATTATAATCCTTTTTTCCTAACACACTAGCCATCTCCCACTGAGGTAGGGTGGCCCAAAAAGGAAAAAACACTTTCACCATCACTCCATCACTGTCTTGCCAGAGGGGTGCCAATACTGCAGTTCAAGACTGCAAATAATTCCACCCCTCCTTCAGAGTGCAGGCACTGTACTTCCCACCTCCAAGACTCATGTCTGGCTTCCCAGTTTCCCTGAATCCCTTTATACATGTTTATTGCAATATAATTTACTATTATATTGCAATAAACATTAAAAAAAGGCATTCATATTCAAAATTCAAATTAAGTTTTTTTACTTCTTTTTATGCAGTATAAAAATAATGTAGTTGAAATAATAATAATAATAATAATCTTTATTTCTACAGGTACATGTACAATGTATACATGTAATAAAACATTAGTAGGCAAAAAAAGAAAGCCACTTGTATGCAATGCATTTCAGACAGACTAAGAGTACAATATGCCCAATGGATTTATCCCAATATTTTATGTCCTTTATGTGGAGGGTTTACTGTATGGTATTCAGTATTGGCAAGAACACTGTGCACTTCACCAGGTCAGAGTATTCTTTAAATCTCACTTCATTCTTCGTTCAGTCAGGTTTAGTCGTTTGTGTTTAATTCACTGGTCAGTACAGGTGCTCCTCAGCTTAAAATGAGTGTGGAAATTTATTCATGTAAAAAAAATTCCATGGCCGGATTCAGCGTAAGTAATTTAGTGCCGCAGTTGCGGGGACCCTTCAGACATCCTTACCCCAACAATAACATTAGGTAACTGCAAAAAATAGTATGCAAATTGATAGATTTATGTCTTAAGGATGAGTCAAGGAGGTTTAAATTAATAATGTAGCCTAAGACATTAATACAGTGGACCCTCGACCAACGATATTAATCCGTTCCTGAGAGCTCATCGTTAGTCGAGTTAATTTTCCCCATAAGAAATAATGGAAATCAAATTAATCCGTTCCTGGCACCCCAAAGTATTGAAAAAAAAAATTTACAAAATGAAATATTAATTTTAATACACACAAACTGAAGAAGACATGTACAACTACATGACACTTACCTTTATTGAAGATCTGGTGATGACTGATGGGATGGGAGGAGGGGAGAGTGTGAATGGTGTTAGTGTTTAGAAGGGGAATCCCCTTCCATTAGGACTTGAGGTGTCAAGTCCTTTTTTGGGGTTACTTCCCTTCTTCTTTTAATGCCACTAGGACCAGCTTGAGAGTCACTGGACCTCTGTTGCACAACATATCTGTCTATAGAGCTCTGTACCTCCTGTTCCTTTAAGACTTTCCTAAAATGGGCCATAACATTGTCAGTGTACAGGTTGCCAACATGGCTTGCAGAAGCTGTGTCAGGGTGATTTTCATCAAAAAAGGTTTGCACTTAAGCCACATGGCAAACATTTCCTTAATCTTTGAAGTAGGCAACTTCCTCAATTTCTCTATCCCCTCCTCCGGAGCAGTTTCCTCAGGTCTGGCCTCTTGCTGTTGAAGATGATCTTGCAGCTCATCAGTGGTTAGTTCATCATTGTTGTCCTCCACCAACTCTTCCACATCCTCCCCACTAACCTCCAACCCCTTAGCAATGATCTCTTTCTTCATATCCATAGTAATTCTCACCCTTTTTGCTGTAGGGTTGGCACTAGAAGCTTTCTTGGGGCCCATAGTGACTTATTTTGCAGGTGCAATCACTAAAAACGCTGTGATAATATGAAATGTTCCGATTGTATGTTTGGATAGGACCGCGGTGACTGGCTGGCTTGTAAACACTGGCCACAAGTGGACGCGTCTCGAACGGAACGAATCGCGTTGGTCGAGCTTTTTAGCGCTAGTCGAGGCAAAATTTTTGCATTAAAATGTATCGCTAGTCGGATTTAACGTTAGACGATGCCATCGTTGGTTGAGGGTCCACTGTACTATGTTATAGTAGGTAAGGAGACTAGGCAAATAGCAGTAACTAGCATCCCACCCAGTGTAGAGCTCAGGGCTTGCAGGATGCTGCTGCTGCCTACTAGATATGACAGCAGTTGGGATAACAGCTCAAAGGAGTTCCCAGCTCAGTAACCCACACTTTTTCAAATTACAGTGGAACCTCGGCACTCGAACTCAATTCATTCCAGAAGGCTGTTCGAGTCCCAATCTGTCAAAGTACCGAACGAACTTTTCCCAGCCAATTTTCTGTTTGATTAGCTGTTATCATTAATCTTCTTAGGCCCTATGGTGACTTGTTTAAACATATAAAAACACCAAAAAATGTGAGGAAACACGAAATAGTTTACAGTGAAGTTCTGGCAGGTCGTGTTTGTTTGGTCAACTACCAAACAATTTGCTTACCAAACAAAGGGTTTAAATACTGAATTGCTCGAGTATGGAGCTGTTCGAGTACCTAGATTCCACTGTACTCTTCCCAGGCCTCCATAGTGAGACAGTTTAGGGTGTTCGCATCGCTATTGGGCCGTGCGGACGTGCTGCGCAGTAGCTCCTGATTGAGTTGGCATTTGCGCAGTGTTGACGTGTACTTGGCTCTGTGAAGACCTGTTTGCGCGCTCTCTAGAATTGAAGCAAGATGCCCTCCATCGAGCAACTTTACCAACAGCTTAAGGAAGAATTGAGGTTGGCGAATTTGGAAATTCGGCGATTGACCGAGGAGAACAAGAAGATTCGTAGTAGTCCTCCTGTTTTGAGTCCTCAGGTCAAGAAGGGAAACTGGTCAGTGGCTGGACAGCAGGGAAAGAAGTTGACGATCAAGAAGACGAATGGAAAGGTAGAAACGATGAAGAAGAAAGAGACTGCCGTGGAAACTGTTGTGGAAACATCCAATACATTCTCAGTGCTACCCGACGAATGTGAGTTGACTACTGGGAACGACACGACGAAAGACATTAAGGAAGGTAAGAATATTGTTGTTGTTGGGGATAGCCAAGTTAGGTATATGGATAGGGCGTTCTGCTTGAAGGACAGGAGTAGGAGACAGAGAGTTTGCTTTCCTGGGGCTGGGATGGAGGATATTGTTAGCCGTCTGGATGACATCATGAGAGGTAATGGGAGCAATCCTATTATCTGTCTCAGTGCTGGAGGCAACGATGTTGGCAGACGTAGGAGTGAGGACCTGATTAGCAGGTATAGGTCAGCAATAGAAATAATTAGAAGTAAGGGTGGGAACCCTCTCATATGTGGTATTTTGCCAAGGAGGGGAGTTGGAAGTGAATGGTTGTCCAGGGCAATTGGTGTCAATTGCTGGCTGGACAAATACTGTAAGGAAAATGCGGTAACATTCATTGACAACTGGGACCTCTTCTATGGCAGAAATGACATGTATGCTAGGGATGGGGTTCACTTATCTAGGTGTGGGGTGGGAGCACTGGCAACTGCAGTGGAGGGAGCAGTTAGGACTTTAAACTAGGAATAGTTAGTGGTATGGGTTTTGGCAGGAAAACAGTGAAGTCCCAGTGTAGTAATATTACGAGTTCTAGGGGAACTAGTAATAATAAGAACGAGATAGATATTGAAAAGCCAGGGACCTTGGGTGATAAAGACGGTAATAGGTTTAGTAGAAAAATAGAAATGAGCAGGAAGGGTAAAGAGAAAGGAGAGTCTTTCAATGTTTATTATGCTAATTGCCGTAGTGCTAGGAATAAGATGGACGAGTTGAGATTAGTTGCTAGTGTAGGTAACATTGATGTATTTGCCTTAACTGAGACGTGGTTTAATTCAAAAAGTCGGGACATGCCTGCGGAATGTCATATTCAGGGTTTTAAATTGTTCCAAGAAGATAGAAGTATTGGGAGGGGGGGTGGGGTGGCATTGTACGTCCGAGATCGCTTGAACTGTTGCATAAAAACGGGTATTAAGTCTGAAGTAACACATACAGAGTCTGTTTGGATAGAATTTTCAGAGGGGCATGAAAAACTGATTTTAGGAGTGATATACCGTCCCCCTAACTTAGATAGGGACCAAGGGAAACTACTATGGGAGGAAATTGTTAAGGCCACAAGGCACGATAATGTAGTAATTCTAGGAGACTTTAACTTTAGTCATGTTGATTGGAATTTCTTGACTGGGAATTTAGAATCGTACGACTTCTTAGAAGTATTTCAGGATTGTTTTTTGAAGCAGTTTGTGACAGAACCTACAAGGGGAAATAACCTGCTTGACTTAGTTATGGCAAACAATGAATCCCTTGTTAATAATTTAGAAATTTCAGAGGAACTGGGTGCTAGCGACCACAAATCAATTACATTTAGCATTGAATGGAAGTACGATAGTAGCGATAACTCAGTAACAGTCCCAGATTTTCGCTTAGCAGATTACGATGGGCTTAAAGAACACTTATCATCTGTTGACTGGGGTAACGAAGAGAGCTATCAATATGACAGTTTTCTGAACACTATACATGCTGCTCAAAGAGCGTTTATCCCATATAAAGAAATTAGATCAAATAGAAATGACCCAAAATGGATGAATAATAGGCTCAAATATCTACTAGGGCATAAGAAAGGAATTTATAGGCGTATCAAAAGAGGTGAGGGTCATCTTATGAATCAGTATATTGACATTAAGAGGGACATTAAAAAGGGGATAAGAAAAGCTAAAAGGGACTATGAAATTAAAGTTGCTAGGGATTCTAAAACTAACCCAAAAAGTTTTTTCCAGGTCTATAGAACAAAAGTTAGAGATAAGATAGGTCCCCTTAAAAATAACTATGGGCACCTTACTGACAATGAGAATGAAATGTGCTTGATTTTAAATAATTATTTTCTCTCAGTTTTTACACAGGAAGACACTAACAATATTCCAGTAATTAATTTTTACAGTGGGCTAGAAGAAGATAAATTATGTAACATCACAGTCACTAGTGAGATGGTTGTGAGGCAGATAGACAGACTGAAGCAAAATAAGTCGCCGGGTCCTGATGAGGTTTTTTCAAGGGTTCTTAAGGAATGCAAAATGGAACTCTGTGAACCATTAACTAATATTTTTAATTTATCTCTTCAAACAGGTGTAGTGTCTGATATGTGGAAGATGGCTAATGTAACTCCTATTTTTAAAACAGGGGACAAGTCGTTACCGTCAAATTACCGCCCAATAAGCCTGACCTCAATTGTAGGCAAATTACTAGAGTCAATTATAGCTGAGATTATAAGAAGCCATCTCGATAAGCATAGCTTGATTAATGATACTCAGCATGGATTCACAAGAGGCCGGTCTTGTCTAACTAATTTATTAACTTTCTTCAGTAAAGCTTTTGAGGCTGTTGACCACAATAAAGAATTTGATATTATTTACTTAGATTTTAGTAAGGCTTTTGATAGAGTTCCGCACCATAGACTGTTAAAGAAAGTGGCAGCCCATGGCATTGGGGGAAAAGTGCTCTCGTGGATCGAGTCATGGCTCACTGACAGGAAGCAGAGAGTGTCCATAAATGGGGTTAAATCCGAGTGGGGATCTGTAACAAGTGGCGTTCCACAGGGATCAGTCTTGGGCCCGTTGTTGTTTATAATATATATCAATGATCTTGATGAGGGAATTACTAGTGATATGAGCAAATTCGCCGATGACACAAAGATAGGTAGGATAATTGATTCAAACGTAGATGTTAGGGAACTTCAGGAGGACTTAAACAAACTCTATTCTTGGTCAGAAAAGTGGCAGATGCAGTTCAATGTAGATAAGTGCAAGGTTCTGAAGCTTGGGAGTGCCCATAACCCTAGGTTCTTAGTTTAATACTATCTTTATTATGCACCCCATACCCATCCTGTGGGCGGTAGTCAAAAGATTACAGAGGTACATAATGGGTCCTGGGACTGTACTCAACATTACAGAGGTACATAATGGGTCCATGGACTGGACCCCAAAGTTATGATAGCTGAACTAGTTACAAAGGTAATCAACTAGAGGTAGATCTGGTCAGAGACAGTTCCTTGTATTTCACATAGTATTAGTCAGCCAATGGTATTTTGGGAAACACGGTAATTTAACTATGGGTTAGTTGCAGGCAGATGCCTAACTCTAAGGTAGGTCAGCAGCTAAGAATTCGAAGTAACTAACCCTTGAATATTAGATCAGAAGCTAGTATCAGTTTATGTACGTAAATATTAGTTAGGGAAACCCCAGTGAATTCAGAGTCTTTCAAGGTGTAGGCTGGGGATACTAACTTAATTTAACTACTTGCAGGAATTATTTCTTCTCAGCACATGGCATCTTAAAGAGAGAGAAGTCAGTAGGAGGAATCAGGGGGTTTCTAGCTAGTATAGACTCCACAATACAAGTAAGTCTGTTCTAGTTTGTGCATGGAGACAGGAATTTCTGGCAGGATAGATAACTCTCAAAAGTGTAGCCTAGGGGGGTACTTGTGAGAACAGGACTTGCAGAGTCTTGTGTTATCTGTGTCAACAGTAATTGCTAGAGTAGGCATCTCACAAGTTTCCACAATGGAGTTACATTCTGACAAACCCATCATAAATCAAAAATGCTCTATGTCAAATATGAACATATGATACAAATAAACATTAAATAAATTACTTTAACTAAGTAAATAAACAAATAATTGCCATAACCAAATGCCAGTATTCAAAAGTAAATAAATGAATACAAGTTACCAACTTGCCACTTTCATTTTAGGTAATTATCTTAAATTTCATCTCCAAAGTAATTGCTTTTGCACAATCGTAATGTCAAAATATCGTAAGTCAAACCATTGTAAGTCAAGGAGCATCTGTATTCTGTAAAAAGGAACCTGCATTACTTTCTTATAAATTACAGGAGAACCAGAGCTTTAATACAAAGGTTCTTGTGTCACTCCCACTTGTGCAAGACTGTCTTAAGACTGGTATTATTATTACAATAAAACTAAGTATGTACTAAACCTACAGGGTCATATAGCTCTCCAAAGACTGATCACATCTGTGTCAGTTTAGTTCTTCAACTATTTTGAGTAGGGGTGTGCCAAAGTATCGGTATCAGCTCATTTTGGTATTGTCACAGGTATCAGGTTTTGCTAATTTTGGTAGTATCAGCATCGGCAGATTTTGATGGTATTGGAACTGGTATTGGCTAATTTTCATGGTATCCATATTGGCTGATTTTTACTGTATTGACACCACTATCAGCTCACTTTGATGGTATTGGCACCAGTATCAGCTCATTTTACTGGTATTGTCACTGGTATCAGATAATTTGAGGGAATCACCACCTGTATGAGTATCGGCTACTTTTGATGGTATCTGTATCAGCCTAACACTTGAGTATCAGTACCATTACTGGCCGAACATTTTAGTGTTGTCCCATCATTACTTTCAAGTATTTCATTCAAACTCCTGTATTTCTGAGTGCTAGCACACTGTGTTCTCAGCTAAAACGTGTTCTTGTCTTGTTTAAACATTTTGTTGTGTGTGTTGTATGAACCTGTTTTGTACATGTAAAAGAGTAAACAGTTTATTGCTTGCTCTTCGATTTATAATTATTATAAAAGCATAGAGTACAATGGAGTCATTAATATGACTTATGAAATTATAATGACAGTGGCTTATGTGTTGGCCTGGAGTTTTATGACTCACTCGCCATGAGCTCAGTCCTCACCCATGGTAAGGCTTTTTTGAGCCTTTAACCCTTTCAGGGTCCAGAGGCCAAATTTCAAAGTGTGCACCAGGGTCCAAGAATTTTCAAAAAATAATTTTGTTATTTTTTCTTATGAAATGGTAGAAAATCTTTTTCTGAAGGTAATAAAACAAAAACTACGAAATTTGATGGAAAATTGACGAAATTATGCTCTCGCGAATTTTGATGTGTCGGATTTACGCAGCAGCGATTTTGCTGACTTTGACTCCCAATTTAGGACAATTACAGTATTCCAGTCAACCAAATTCTTAGCTATTTCACTAGTATTACTTCTATTCTATCGACTGAGCACAAGAAATCGCCAAGTCAATTGTTTCAACAACAAAATAAAGTAACCGGAAATTGGTAATTTGGCCAATTTAACGCAAAGTTCAAAATATTCCAATTTCAAAATAGGGTCCAGAGTAAACAATGCAGGCATTCCTGGCACTAAACTAACATTTCCTCTGTTCATTAGTTATGTTTTCAGGCTTTACAAATGAGTTCCATTTTGATTTTTTATTCACATAATGAATTTTTATTCAGACCAAAAAATAGATGATTTACTGATATGCAATACTGTAACAATTGTATAAATAATATCACCACATTTGTGAATGTATATTAGACCCACCAGCTGTCATGTATTAGACGTGTGAGGTCGTTTGTTTACTCTTGAACATCGGCAAAAATTTAACATTTCTGCTACTTTGAGCTCAGTTTCAAGCCATTTCCAGTGCTAAAACCAATCAAAATCATCCCTATTTCTGTAGTATATTTTCCATTCTATCAAATGAGACCAAGAAATTGCAAATACAATTATAAAAAACGTACGAAAAACACTGCAAAGTCGCTGTCTTAATCGAAAATTGCAGTCTGTTTTTAATCTCTCTCATTATACACTGTGTGCTGCAGGATTTGTTTTATGTGATGCACACATACCACATAGATGTATTCTCTCATATCTAGGCCCAAATTTACTGCTCACAGCTTATCAGAGTAAGCTGAGCTCATGGTGTAGATTTACAGTTTGGACCCTGAACGTAAAGCCGTAGATCTATGGCATGGACCCTAAAAGGGGTTAATATCTCACTAAACTCAATGTTGCATAGAACCCATGTAGCATAAAACCTATGTAGCATAAAGCTTACGTAGCATAAAACCTATGTAGCATAAAGCTTACATAACATAAAACCTATGTAGCATAAAACTTACATAGCATAAAACCTATATAGCATAAAACTTACATAGCATAAAACCTATGTAGCATAAAACCTATGTAGTATAAAACTTATGTAGTGTAAAACCTGTGTAGCATAAAGCCTGTGTAGCATAAAACCCATGTAACACAAAACTCATGTAGCATAAAACCTATGTAGCATAAATCCTATGTAGCATAAAACCTATGTAGCATAAATCCTATGTAGCATAAAACCTATGTAGCATAAATCCTATGTAGCATAAAACCTATGTAGCATAAATCCTATGTAGCATAAAACAGCTGCCAGTAATATTTTTAATTTTTGAAGAGTAATTCTTCTACATACTAGTAAATATGTTGGTAACAGTATGAGAAAGAAGCTTGTTACATATTGTTGTGGTATTGATGAGGGTGATGTGAAGTGATTGTTGTGGAGGGAAGAGGAGGTGATTGTGAAGGAAGTGACTGTGGTCGTGGAGGGAGATGATGAATGGATAAGGTTGGTGTTGGTACTCACCTATATGTGGTTTCTGGGTCAAGTCTTAGCTCCTGGCTCTACCTGTGAACTTGCCACTTGCAACATTTACTCCTTCCTAGTCTCATGGGCCCTATCATACCTGCTCTTAAAGCAATGTATGGAGTCTGCCTCCACCACTTCCTTGCTGAGATCATTTCACTTCCCAACCACCCTAAGACTAAAAAAATACTTCCTGACATCCCTGTAACTCATCTGTGTCTTTAACTTCCAGCTCTGCCCCTGAGTACCTGTTTATTACTTTTCAAACAGTCTGTCAGTCCTATCAGTTCCTCCAAGTATTTTGTATGTTATCATGTCCCCATGAGCCTTCTGCCCTCTGGTGTCATTGGATTCAATTTAGTTAGCCTCTTGTCATAGGCCATACCCCTTAGCTCTGGAACTAGTCTTGTTGCATACTTCTGCACTCTAATTCTAAACTTAGTTCCTCAGGTGTGGGTTCCATTCTGGTGCTGCATACTCCTAGATGGTCCTGATCTATGTTGTATACAGTGTTTTCAGATTCCTGAAGGCCACTCTCTGATTTGCCAGGCGAGCATTGGCAGCAGAGTCTATTCTGTGGATGACAGCCTCTGGTGATATGATTTGATGAGGTCTGCAGCCTGTTTCCCCTAGTCTATAGTTCATTTCCAGTTTTCTGGCTAATTCCGTAATCTTCATAACCTTGCATCTGCTAGTGTTTCATTCAAGCAACCATTCAGCTGACCAATCCTGTAGTTTATCCAGATCCATTTGTAGCCTTTTATCACCTTTGTCTGTATTCTCTTCATTAGTTTTACAATGAGGAGAAAGTGGAAGGAGACCAATCCCTTTTTCAGTCACCTCTTTAGACACACCTCATACAATAGAACATCTCATATGACATATCCATGCTGTACCTAGCAGCAAAGTGTATGTGGAAACTTAATATGACTTAAAAACAATGAAAGGTTAACCAAGCACCAAAAGCTTATTAAAAAAGTAGTAGTCTTGACCACGCTCACTATCAGTGTTCTTGTACTCACACAAAAGTTTCTTACCAAAACAAATACCAACTTGATGAATAAGACATGTGCAACATCTGGCTATGTATTCTACTCTCCTCAGTGTTATATACACTTGTTAAACAGAACATTTCAGGAAGATTAGATCAGTTTAGTCCCAGGATGTGACCTACACCAGTCTACTAACACCCAGGATGTGACCCACACCAGTCCACTAACACCCAGGATGTGACCCACACCAGTCCACTAATACCCAGGATGTGACCCACACCAGTCCACTAACACCCAGGATGTGACCCACACCAATCCAATAACACCCAGGATGTGACCCACCCCTGTCCACTAACACCCAGGATGTGACCCACACCAGTCCACTAACACCCAGGATGTGACCCACACCAATCCAATAACACCCAGGATGTGACCCACCCCTGTCCACTAACACCCAGGATGTGACCCACACCAGTCCACTAACACCCAGGATGTGACCCACACCAGTCCACTAACACCCAGGATGTGACCCACACCAGTCCACTAACACCCAGGATGTGACCCACACCAGTCCACTAACACCCAGGATGTGACCCACACCAGTCCACTAACACCCAGGATGTGACCCACACCAGTCCACTAACACCCAGGATGTGACCCACACCAGTCCACTAACACCCAGGATGTGACCCACACCAGTCCACTAACACCCAGGATGTGACCCACACCAGTCCACTAACACCCAGGATGTGACCCACACCAGTCCACTAACACCCAGGATGTGACCCACACCAGTCCACTAACACCCAGGATGTGACCCACACCAGTCCACTAACACCTGGGTACCTGTTTTACTGATACACGAACAGGGACAGCAGGTGTCTTAGGGAAACACTTGACTGAGTAGCCAGTTGTTCAGGCAAAATATTTTGGCAATAAAGATAGTGTATAATAATAATAATATGATACAAATACTAACTGCTTCTCTTAATCATGTGAAGTCCACTATCAGATCCATACTTTTTAAACATGCAGCAAGCATAAATATTAGAAAAATGGGCAGGACATGGGAATGACGCAGTGACATGGACATTACAAGCACGTCTTTAACCTGAGTGGTCAGGAAGTTGAATGATTTCGATGAGCTGATGAAAACAAACACTGTTCATAGCTTTAAGCATAGGTATGATGGGGCCCATGAGGTATGCAGGAAACAAAACCAGTGGTATGCAGTAAATAGGCTGGGTCAGAAGTAGAGGGTGTGCCAAAATATCGATATTAGTGGGTATAGCTAAATTTTGATGGTATCGTCTTACAGCTAGGTATTGGTATCAGTTAATTTTGATGGTATCTGCTTGCAATTGAGTATCAGTATTGGCTAATTTTGATGGGATCAGCATTGGCCTAAAACTGAGGGTCAATATTGGTACTAACAAAATTTTTGACATTGTCCCATCACTGGTCAGAAGTGGGGACTCTGCCTCATTATTCACAAAAATCTTTGTAAAAAGTATCCTGTTAATCTGTGCTCTCCCCAGCAATTCATTTACACATTTTACTAACCCTATTTCATTGTTAGGGTTTATTTGACAGCTGCAACATAACCCACTGGCTTCCTCAGGTAATCCTAGGTAATCCAAAAAGGAAAACACATTCATCAGCATTTATTCAGTTGCATTTTTCCCGAAGTGTGCTGATATCGCACTTGGATTACCCTCTGACTGCAACTTCCTCACCCATCATCATTAATGATTAAAATTCATGTGCTGTAACCTATTTCACTATTTGTTAGCTTAAGGTTTGCCTAAAGGATTGAGTAATACTGTACAGAGGTTACAAAAATAGGTATTAGTTATGTAATGAATGAACATGCCAGTAGACTGTATATTTGTAAATAAAAAGTTTGTATGATAGTGGTGTTCATTCTTCAGGAAACAATAATGTCTCCTGACAGGAGTCCTGATCAGAT
This sequence comes from Cherax quadricarinatus, assembly GCF_038502225.1. Lineage (NCBI taxonomy): Eukaryota > Metazoa > Arthropoda > Malacostraca > Decapoda > Parastacidae > Cherax > Cherax quadricarinatus. The sequence goes on along the minus strand of NC_091372.1, from coordinate 15,006,904 downwards.
GATGACCCATCATTGGGTAAGCATCTGCTGGCACACCCCAGCTAGGTTTTACATCCCATTTAAAAAACAATGATTAAAATATTAAAGATTTTATTTCTTTGCAAAGGCTACAATATGTAGGGATATATGTATTAAAGGTAGGGATATATATATTAACCCTTAAATGGTCCAAACGTATATATACGTTTTTTCAACATCAGAAAGTACGTAAAAAAAATGTAGATCTCTTTTGTTTTACATTTGAAAACGTGTAAAAAACCCCTTTTATCTATATTTTTTTTTATTATATTTGAAAATATGTAAAAAAAAGTAGATCTACTTTTGTAGCACTACGAATTTGAACGTCGATCCGTTTGGACCGTTTAAGGGTTAAAGAGTGGTATAGGGTAAGGAGTGTTGTTTGGGGTGCATAGTATCGTATCTTGGAAAGGCTGCCTACTGATTTGGAAATTTTCTTGGGTATATGCTGGAAGTGGAAATGAAATTTAAGATTACAGTCAAGGAGAAGACTAGGAATTTACCCTCAGTGTATCCTAAGATAACCATATGCATATTCTAAGGATTTAGGGACCTGAATTTCCATGACCCACAATTACATTCTGACCTAACAGAGTGGTTGTCAAAGAGTGTGTATACTTAGGACTGACTTTTCTTGAAATAGAAAGCTGCATGACTCACAAGATCATAATGTAATATCAAACAAACCACAGAACAGGTGGGCTTTGATCCCATGGCAAGTGAGTTTTAGGACTCACCATGGGTTGAACCCCCACCCATTAATCATCTGGAATAACAGCTTGCACACGTGTGGGATAGTTAAGGCTGTAAACCTGTGTTACTTGGCTACGAAAAAAAACATTCACTATCGTCTCTTTGGAAATCCACTCATAGTCCCCATGGAATCCTTGCAGTACCAGGATGATGATGAATTGCATGCAATGCATGGGTGTCTATCTGAAGATGTTTTGGCAACCAGGGGCTTAAATGAGTGTCAGTGCTGTATGACCCTAGTGAGTTTAGTGCTTAGTTTTGTTAATAATAATAAAAGAATATGCAGATTATTTACAAAAACACTAGAGTTTGAGGTAACCAGTCTCTCAGCCTGGCAGAACTATACACATAAGACAATGGAAGATGAAGTAATCAATTCTTCAACCTTGAAGGCAGTGTTCAGTACCTTAGTCTTGATTACTAGACTAAGGGTCTTATTACCTCCTCTTTTACTGTCTTACCTGTCATCTGTGTATCCATAAAGCTACCAGTTGGCAAAAATGCCTTCAAGGAAAGATACTCAGTTGTTGCACATGCCTTGCATTAAATCTGATCCCCCCCCCTTTCCTTCCATTCCCCTTGTGTTGTATGCCTCCACTGCACTGTATGACCTTGTATGTTTATATTATAATGTATGCTTCCTACAGGTTTAGTGCTTCCCCATGAAAACAATAATCCATAAAAGAATTAGCCTTCATTAACAATGTAACTGAAGGAATACTTCAGGCTTGGCATGTCTTCACTATTGCCATCAGTTTCGTACTTTAATCCAGCCAATGTTTACACATAACATTAGGTAGCTCTATATATTAACTTTGTAATTTCCTTCTATGAGGTTGGAAAATACAATGTTCTAAAACAGTAGTTTAGAAAAAAAAATTAGAATCATATACTCTTAAGGTTAAATACTAACAAGCTATGAATTATAAATATAAATTTTGATTTCTTTTTTATGGTGCCCCATGGCCTGGTGGCAAAAACTCTTGCTTCACACAGTAAGGGTCTGGGTTCGATTCCCAGTGAAGGGCTGGAAACATTGGGCGTGTTTCTTTACACCAGCTGTCTATGTTCACCCATCAGTAAAATGGGTACCTGGGTGTTAGTCAACTGGTGTGGGTCACATCCTGGGACAAAACTGACCTAATTTGCCCAAAATGCTCAGCATAACAAGGGACTTTCTATATACAGTGGAACCTCTACTTACAAGTTTAATCCATCCCATGACCTTGCTCGCATCTGGATTTGCTCGTTTACAGAGTCAATTTTCCCCCTTTAAATTAACTGAAATGGAATTAATGCGTTCCGGTGGAATTCCAGGCATGACAAAATATTTCATTATTTCCCTAATATCAACTCTACAGCTCATTTATCTATCACAGTTCATCTAATATGACATAATAAACAATATTAATAACAGACACATGATATATATGCTAGAACGAATAAAATACATGTCATTACGTATGTGGCTAGTGATGGTGACAGCGGCCATTGTTGTTGTTGGGGTTTATAGGGCCACCACAGCGGCCATTCCTGCTCCTGACTACATGTGTAGAGAACCTAGGATAACCCAAAAAAAGTCAGACAGAGTGACTTATAATCGCTACTCTCTTAATGCTACACTTAATTGCTACACTCTTAATGCTACACTTAATTGCTACACTCTTAATGCTGCACTTTGTCACTGACTCCTGCTTTCGTATTGTACATATTGTAGAAGTGGTACACTGGTACTACCTGGCCAAATCTTTAACCCTCCACCTAGTTTGTTTATCTATGATTTCCTGCTTTATTTCCATGGAAATCATCCTCTTTTTCTTCTCAGCACTGTCTTTTGCACTTGCTTTCTTAGGATTCATGGTTAGAAGCAAGAAATAACTGCACGAAACATAAGAAAAACACGAGAATTCCCTCCACTGAGAGTGGAGTGGACTGAGCATTGTTGTGATACATACTGCCAGCTCATGGTGGCATTTGGAAACTCACTTATAGTATTGGGTACAACAAGGTTGCTACCAGGGTACAACAAGGTTGCTACCAAGGTACAACAAGGTTGTTTTCGAGGTACAAGGTCTGCCATTGCTGCTTCATATTGTCTGCCACTGCTGCTTCATGATGTCTTCAACTGCTGCTTCATATCTACCACTGCTACCTCATGTTGTCTGCAACTGCTACTTCATGTCTACCACTTTTGCCTCATATTGTCTGCCACTGTTGCTTCATGATGTCTGCCACTGCTGCTTCATGTTGTCTGCCACTGCTACCTCACAATGTCTGCTCCCACTTTTGCTAGAGTGTTGAAGAGCTTTCCAATATGTGAAGGTTGAGGGGCAGTGCCAATTGGACAAGTATTGGACGGTGACATCATTTGTTTATTCTTGAACAGTGCCAAAGAGTCGAACATTTCTGCTACTTTGAGCTCAATTTCAAGGTACTTTTCATCATGAAACCAATTAAAATCATATCTATTTCTGTAGTATATCTTCGATTATATTAAATGAGACCAAAAAACAAGAATACAACCATAAAAACCACGCAAAAATATACTGCTAAGGGAAGGCTAATGGCTGAGAAGTGAACTCCATTATTTAAGGTCCAATTTCTTTCAGTTTTGGTGTATGTTAAGAAGCATCTTTCCATCATACATTGCCCAAGTTTCAATAAGATAGTCCAACAAACAACTAGATCAAGAGCAAGAGCTCCTCACCAGTGTCAAGGAACCTCCCTTGAGGCCCACTCACATCCGGAAATTTTGCTCATGTCTGGAAGCAAAAAATCAACTAAGTGACTGCTCATATCTGGAAAAGCTCGCATGTTGGGGCACTTGTAAGTAGAGGTTCCACTGTAATAGTATGTCATTGATGTCAGCCATGGTCTGTATATCTTGTACATGTACTTGTAGAAATAAAGATATTATTATTATTATTATTATTATTATTATTATTATTATTATTATTATTATTATTATTATTATTATTACAAAAGTAATGTAGTTTACCTGTAATAAAACAATGTTAGGCACAAAAGAAAGCCACTGATATGCAATGCATTTCCAGCAAACTAATCCTAATGTCATGATGGTATGAAACAATTTATTGCAAAGAAGGCTAAAATGAATAACAACAATGAATGGCATAACAGAGAATAAAACAGTCTGCATTAACTGCAGCCCCACATTACCCTGCCCATAGTTTACATGTAATAATATGTAGTTTACATGTAGTTTACATGTAATAATATGCTGTCAGGCACAAAAAACTGCCACTAGTGTGCAATGCATTTCAGGCAAACTAATTTTAATGCTTCAAGACTATTTAAGAATTAGACATATACTGTTAAGTAGGATTTCTTATGCAGTTAATAACTGTACACCATAAAATGACTTTCAGGTTTAGCATTCCCCATGAATAAATAATTTTAACATGATGGCCAGTTTTCCCTGAGGGAGAGTGACTCCAAGATGGTTCACGTGTCGTGTACATATGCAGTATTGAAAAGTGAGAAATTTTAATACAAGACTCAAGAAAATACTCAATCATTCAGCAGTTAATACCAATGGTGCTTTTAAAAAAAAACTAACAGAATGGAAACCTTTTATAAGACAATGATTCACAGTAGAGACCAAATTTTTTAAGCTTCTTCTTATACACTTGTATTTTCCAGTCACTTTCATATGGGATTGTAGGAGAGCACAGAGAATAATTATCACTCTGATACCACTAGTAACAGCCTTTTAATCTCCTCCACATTAATGATATCTGAGAACACATCTAAGCTACTTAAGAAAAGCACAAGTTTCACCATCTAATAACATGGTCATTTTTTGTTTATAATCAACCTGAGCTTTGATCAGACCTCTGCAACATAGTTATCCTTGAAGATTTAAGTCAGACAATGAATTAAGGAAAGATCGTAGACTTCACCTTACAAAAGCAGACAAAGCAAATGCACTAGTAATTATAGAAAAGGTAGATTATAGTGCAAAAATTAACATGTTACTAGGAGACAGAGAAACTGACGCCCTCCTTAAGAATAGTCGGTTACATTACCTAAAATCATCCCCACTATTGTCAAGAATATTACTAGAAATGTGAGGATTAATACTAACCTCAAGGAGTTAGTTTAATGACTTTATACTATCTTTATTAATCACCTCATTCCCATGGTGTGGGCAGTAGTCAAAATATTACAGAGGCACATAATGGGTCATGGGACTGGGCATCAATGTTACAGTGTTAGTTTAATTAGTTTAATATATTTATTATGCACCCCATACCCATCCTGTGGGCAGTAGTCAGAAGATTACAGAGGTACATAATGAGTCCAGGGACTGGGCCCCAAAGTTTTGATAGCTGAACTAGTTACAAAGGTAATGAACTCCAGGTAGATCTGGTCACAATCATGACAAGTTATAAAGGTATTTACAGCTTACAGAGGTACATAATGGGTCCAGGGACTGGTAATGAACTGTTTACATATTTATATCTGGTTACAATCATAATGAGTTATTTATGCACTCATCAATTAGGTCACACACAAAAAAAATACAAAAACATTACCTTATATTTTAGCATGGTATGCCTGAAATAAAAAGTGTTTATGTGGTTATACATTATTTACAGCGGCAATAATGCATAACCATTTAATCCCCCCTAAGGATAATGCAACACTAATTATGTAGATACATTTAGCATAAACTAATTATAAGGTTTACCAACTGCTTATATCTAGACCTAGAATAAAATTTAAGTTGGTATAACTTGGGTAATTCATTATAATCATATGTACTATGAGACAGGTTGCAAGTGAAGAATTGGTCAATTACATCAGTTCAATGACCTGCATGTTATGATGTGGTTGAACTGGGGTGTTGAAATCAAAGCATTTACAGACAGCCAATGGATATATCATATATGTAAGATTTAATTGGCACTTTTTAACAAAACCAAGATGTTGGCAGATGGGAAACTTTCGGAATTTTCAGGCAGAAAGTTCTAAATTTTAGAGCCTTTTATCTGCATGGAGTTTTATTTGAATAGATTGAGTCAACCATGTAGAATGTCAGAAAGATACTTGTTCTATGTATTGTGAAAATGTGTTCTATTGTAACTCTGCAAATAGAATTTAAGCTCTGGGTTAATGTTTGTATTGAGTGTCCTATAGATATAACTGACACAGTAGAAAGTGTGAATATTGTGTAGGTTGATTAAATCTAGACTTTGGAATAAGGGGGATGTGTTGTCTGGAGCTTAAATGAGTAATAATGCTGAGAGCAGATTTTTACTAAGTAACAACATTTTTAAGGTAACAATATGTTGTTGTTGCCCATATGTGAAGTATGGAGAGATCAGAGAGTAGTTCAAAGTGATCAGGGATGTTTGGAGCACATAATAGTGCATTTCTGAGAGAATGCCCACTGTTCTAGAAATTTTATTAGAAATGTTCTTCTCTCTATAGATTTGAAAAGCTTGGTTCCCTTCACAAAACATTATCTCGATAAAGGTTTTCACTGCCATAAAGTGTTTTCGTTAAACCTATGAAAGATATAGGGCAATACAGTTTAACCAATATTTTGAAATATACTATAAGTATATATGTACAGAAATAATTTTTTGTAATAAAAAGATAAATTTATTTTTTCTTTTACTCACCAAAATTAACAAATAAAACAATATTGACTAGATTTCTGCTTGCTGCATGATCCAAGGAAGGTATCAACTTCAACCCTCTGTACCTCAACTCCAGCAGGAAGCCTAGTAGCTGTACCTCAACTCCAGCAGGAAGCCTAGTAGCTGTACCTCAACTCCAGCAGGAAGCCTAGTAGCTATACCTCAACTCCAGCAGGAAGCCTAGTAGCTGTACCTCAACTCCAGCAGGAAGCCTAGTAGCTGTACCTCAACTCCAGCAAGAGACCTGACAGCTGTAGATGAATGGTTCAGAGAACCGACACGTTGATTAATTAGACACGTGCAATTTATCACATGTCTAATTTATCACCTGACAGCTGTACCTCAACTCCGGCAGGAAGCCTAGTAGCTGTACCTCAACTCCAGCAAGAGACCTAACAGCTGTACCGTGACTCCAGTAGGAAGCCTAGTAGCTGTACCTCAACTCCAGCAAGAGACCTAACAGCTGTACCTCGACTCCAGTAGGAAGCCTAGTAGCTGTACCTCAGCTCCAGCAGGAGACCTAACAGCTGTACCTCAACTCCAGTAAGAGACCTAGCAGCTGTACCTCAACTCCAGTAAGAGACCTAGCAGCTGTACCTCAACTCCAACAAGAGATGTAGTACTCCATAGCTGGAGTATACCTAGAGAGGGTTTTGGAGGGCCAACGCCCCAGTGGCCTGGTCTGAGACCAAGCCTCATGGTGGATTAGGGTCTGATGAACCTGGCTGTTACTGCTGGCTGCACATAAACCAACATACAAACCACAGCCTGGCTGATCAGCTACCGACTTTAGGTGCCCGTCCAGTGCCCTCTTGAAGACAGCCAGGGGTCTATTGGTAATCCCACTTAAGTATGCAGGGAGACAGTTAAACAGTCTTGGGCCCCTGACACTTATTGTGTTGTCTCTTAGCATACTCGTGGTGCCCCTGCTTTTCACTGGGGAAATATTGCATTGCCTGCCATTTTTTTTGCTTTTGTAGGGAGTGATTTTCATGTGCAAGTTTGGTACTAATCCCTCTTAAGATTTTCCAAGTGTATATTATCGTGTATCTTTCTCACCTGCATTCCAAGAAATACAAATCCAGACATTTCAACCATTCCTAGTAATTTAGATGCTTTATCGTATTTATGTGTGCCATGAAAGTCCTCTGTACATTCTTCAGGTCAGCAATTTTGCCTGCCTTGGAACAGGCCATTAGTATACAGCAATATTCCAGCCTCGAGAAAACAAGCGATTTGAAGAGAATCATCAGGGGTTTGGCATCCCTAGTTTTCAAAGTTCTCATTGCCCATCCTATCATTTTCCTAGCAGATGTGGTGGATACATTGTTGTGATCCTTGAGAGTGAGATTCTCTGACATTATCACTCTATGGTCCTTCACACAAGTTTTTTTGCTCTATTGTGTGGTTGTAATTTGTTTATTGTCTGATCCAGTTTTTATTTCCTCGAGTTTTCTAAACTCGAGTAATTAAAGTTTGTTTGGCTTGCAGAAGTGTTGCCGATATACCATTTTTTCTCATTTTTATATTATTTTATATAATTTTTATGTTCTGATAATTACAATTTATTGTAGTTCTTGTCATTTCATAACCAATCTTTGTTCTGACACTAATATTAGGTACTGAAATTGTACTCAAATTGTCGCAAACACATTGATAGGTGGACATATACACCTGCCTTGGTCATTTACTATTGTCTAGGAATAGTATATGCAAAGTATTTATAGGTCCCAGGAATGTTTTGGATACACGGGAGTATAGAAGAAGAAGGAAGAAAGAAGAAATTCCCTTGAAGCAATGTGCAAGACAAGTGTTCAGTGACAAGCATCCGGGAGGGCAGTGATAAGATCAGATATGAGATGACATTTGATGGGCTCCAGGGAGGCTGCAGAGATAAGGGATGACATTGATGAGCATCTGTCTTGCTGTCTTATTTCTCTGTCTGCTTGTCTCTTTCCATCTCTCTGCTTGTCTCTCTGTCTGTCTCAGAGAGAGCCACTGTGAACCAACTGGTATTCTTATGCATTATATCTACAAGCACAGTATAGCACTTCAGATTTTTTAGGTTATCCTAGATAATTTACACTATGTATAATTGTACATGTATTTGTGTGTACCTGTGAGACAGAGACAGATAGACAGAGACAGAGAAGAGACAGATAGACAGAGACAGAGAAGAGACAGATAGACAAAGACAGACAGAGATAGAGACACACAGACAGAAATAGACAGAGACAGATAGAGAAACCCTAAACTTGGGCTTAACATCACTGTGATTCATCTGTGTCTTCAACTTCCAACTGTGTCCCCTTGTTACTGTGTCCAGTCTCTGGAACATCCTGTCTTTGTCCACCTTGTCAATTCCTCTCAGTATTTTGTATGTCGTTATCCTGTCTTCCCTGTCTTCATGTCTTCATGACTTTGCACTTGGTGGGATTGAACTCCAGGAGCCAATTGCTCGACCAGGTCTGCAGCCTGTCCAGATCCCTTTGTAGTTCTGCCTGGTCTTTGATCGAGTGAATTCTTCTCATCAACTTCACGTGGACCCTGCTGGTCACAGGTGCCCACTCTGACACCTCACCACGTACCATGACTCGCTGCTGTCTTCCTGACAAGTATTCCCTGATCCATTGTAGTGCCTTCCCTGTTATCCCTGCTTGGTCCTCCAGTTTTTGCACTAATCTCTTGTGTGGAACTGTGTCAAATGCCTTCTTGCAGTCCAAGAATATGCAATCCACCCACCCCTCTCTCTCTTGTCTTACTGCTGTCACCATGTCATAGAACTCCAGTAGGTTTGTGACACAGGATTTCCCGTCCCTGAAACCATGTTGGCTGCTGTTGATGAGATCATTCCTTTCTAGGTGTTCCACCACTCTTCTCCTGATAATCTTCTCCATGATTTTGCATACTATACATGTCAGTGACACTGGTCTGTAGTTTAGTGCTTCATGTCTGTCTCCTTTTTTAAAGACTGGGACTACATTTGCTGTCTTCCATGCCTCAGGCAATCTCCCTGTTTCGATAGATGTATTGAATATTGTTGTTAGTTATACACATAGCACCTCTGCTCCCTCTCTCAGGACCCATGGGGAGATGTTATCTGGCCCCATTGCCTTTGAGGTATCTAGCTCACTCAGAAGTCTCTTCACTTCTTCCTCGGTTGTGTGCACTGTGTCCAGCACTTGGTGGTGTGCCCCACCTCTCCATCTTTCTGGAGCCCCTTCTGTCTCCTCTGTGAACACTTCTTTGAATCTCTTGTTGAGTTCCTCACATACTTCACGGTCATTTCTTGTTGTCTCTCCTCCTTCCTTCCTTAGCCTGATTACCTGGTCCTTGACTGTTGTTTCCCTCCTGATGTGGCTGCATAACAGTTTCGGGTCAGATTTAGCTTTCACTGCTATGTCGTTTTCATATTGTCGTTGGGTCTCCCTTCTTTTCTGTGCATATTTGTTTCTGGCTCTACAACTGCTCTTCTTATTCTCCTGGGTCCTTTGCCTTCTATATTTCTTCCATTCCCTAGCACACTTGGTTTTTGCCTCCCTGCACCTTTGGGTGAACCATGGGCTCATCCTGGCTTTTACATTATTCCTGTTACTCTTGGGTACAAACCTCTCCTCAGCCTCCTTGTATATTGTTGCTACATATTCCATCATCTCATTAACTGGCTTTCCTGCCAGTTCTCTGTCCCACTGAACCCCATTCAGGAAGTTCCTCATTCCCGTGTAGTCCCCTTTCTTGTAGTGTGGCTTCATTCGTCCTGGCTTTCCTGCTTCCCCCTCCACTTGTAGCTCTACTGTGTATTCGAAGCTTAAAACCACATGATCGCTGGCCCCAAGGGGTCTTTCATATGTGATGTCCTCGATATCTGCACTACTCAAGGTGAATACTAAGTCCAGTCTTGCTGGTTCATCCTCTCCTCTCTCTTTTGTAGTGTCCCTTACGTGTTGGTACATGAAGTTTTCCAGTACCACCTCCATCATCTTAGCCCTCCATGTATCTTGGCTCCCATGTGGCTCCAAGTTCTCCCAATTGATCTCCTTGTGGTTAAAGTCACCCATGATCAGGAGCTTTGCCCTGCATGCATGAGCTCTTCTGGCCACTGCAGCCAGTGTGTCAACATCGCTCTATTGCTCTCGTCGTACTCTTGCCTTGGCCTCCTGCTGTTCTGTGGTGGGTTATACATCACTGCTATTACCACCTTGGGACCTCCAGAGTGAAGCGTTCCCGCTATGTAATCACTTTCTTCTCCGCTGTCTCCTCTCTCCAGCTCATCAAAATTCCATTGGTTTTTGATCAACAATGCCACTCCTCCACCCCCCCTGTTCCCTCTGTCTTTCCTCAGGATCTGGTATCCCATTGGAAAGATGGCATCTGTTATCATACCTGAAAGCTTGGTTTCTGTGATCGCTATGATGTCCGGTGATGCCTCTGACTCTTTTGTGCCACTCCTCCCACTTATTTGTTATTCCATCAGCATTTGTGTACCATACCTTCAGTTTCCTTTCCAACACTGTGGTTTGGGGGGCCTGTGAGGGTGGGAGACCTGGTAGCATACTGTGGGATTCTATAGCTCGGTGTTGGGTGGAAGCTGTGGGTATGGATTGTAGTATGTGTTGGGACGGTGTGATAAGTTGTGGGGTTCTGAGGATAGTTGTGTGTGTGCTTGCCCATGCTGCTCTGTTCTGCTCTGACTGATCTTTGCTGGTTCCATCCTTGTCTCCTTTCCTAGCTCCTTTCGCTTTTTTGTCCTCCCTCTCAGCTGCTGTCGTTCTGTTTGTGTTCTGTCTCTGTCTAGGAACACCCTCTTGTACTCTTCTGAGTATTTCAACCGTGGTTTCTCTTGGAGGATCCTGTTCCACACTGCTTCCGTCATGAGAATCAGCTTGATCGGTCGGTTTCTCCCCTTCGAGCACCCCCCTATTCTCTGAAAATTTACAATCTCGTCCATCTCTTCTTCACCTATTTCCGTGATGATTTTCTCAATCTCCTTTCTTTCTTCCTGCCACCTTTTAGTGTGTGCCCTTTCCTCCTCCCATTGCCTGACCCTCTGTGACTCTAGATCCTGTCTGTATGTGGTCATTTTCTCCCTTGATTTTTCCAGTGGCTCTTGGTAGCATGGTTGTGCCTCAACATTCGACCTATCACCCTCTTCATCTGTACCCAGCTGTTCTTCCCTTTCACTCCTTGGTCCTTCTTGGCAGGCTGATATGACCTTATCATAATTCATATCTCCTTCCTTCCTGTTCAGCCTCTCAGCTTCATATGCTGTGTCTTCTCTGGTTACTGCCCCTGTAACTCACTTCAGCCTATTTATCTCAACTTGGCAATATAAACACAAATGCAGTATAATGTGATCCTTTATTGACTACGTTTCACCCACACAGTGGGCTTTTTCAAGTCACAAACAGAACTACCTGGGGTGGAAGGAACGCGAGTATTTATAGTCCAGCTGAGGTCAGGTGAAGAATGTTGCATCTGATGATGTACCGAGTGGGGTTATAGAGTCTAAAATCTTGGGTAGCTTGGAAAGGAGATTGGATAAGTTTGTGAGCAGACCTTCTACAGTGTTCTTATGTGGGATAGCGATGAAGAAGTTTCTTGGCAAGTGGTTCAGCTATGTTATAGAAGCCACTATTCTGGTTGAAGTTGTCGGATATAGAAATGAATGATGATTCCAGGATTCTACGGTATTGAGTGTTGTCTTCTGTGGCGATAAGTCTTGAGTTTCTGTAGTTTATCAAGTGGTTGTGTGAATTACGGTGTTGTACGCAGGCATTCCTTGTGTCGTCAGACCTGCTTGCGTATTGGTGTTCTGAAATACGTGTTTGGAGGTCCCTTGATGTTTCGCCCACGTATAACTTGTTGCAGTCATTACAAGGGATTATGTATACCCCTGCAGAGGATGGAGGCTTGTCCTGCCTACTACTGGTGATGTCCTTGATGGTCGTGGTTGTGGAGGTAGATACTTGGAATGATGTTTTGGCAAAGATGTTGGAAACATGTTTGGCAATGGAGTTGGTGGGAAGGACTATGTATCTCTTCTCGGCAGTGTCTTCTCTGGGTGTGTTGAAGATGTTTAATGCTCGCCGTCTGCAGTCTCTGATGAAGTGACGAGGATAGTGGAGTTTAGAAAATATTTGTTCAATTATAGTGCATTCTTCCTCAAGGAACTCGTTGCTGCAGATTCTGAGTGCACGCAGGAAGAAGCCTATAATTACACCACGTTTGGTTTTGGTGTCGTGGTGAGAGTAGAAGTGGAGAAGATCGTTTTGGTTGGTGGGTTTTCGATAGACTTTAAAACGAAGTTCGTGGTCAGCTTTGCAGAGCAGGACATCAAGGAAAGGAAGAGTGTTGTCGACTTCTTCTTCAAGTGTGAACTGGATTGAAGGCTCGACCTGGTTGAGCTTGTCTTGGAGAGCTTGAACGTTGAAGCGTTTAGGAGTTATGAGGAGAATGTCGTCAACATAACGGAGCCAGGTGACAGACGAAGGAATAATGGTGGAGAAATGTTCGGCTTCTAGATGTTCCATGTATAGGTTCGCCAGGACTGCACTGAGTGGCGAACCCATGGGTAGTCCAAAAGTCTGCTGAAAGAGGTGATTTTCAAAAGAGAAACACGTAAAGCCAACACATAGTTCAACAAGGTTGATGAAATCGCTGGCTGGAATAGGAAGATCAAGTGAATCGTCAATTTTTCTGCGCAAGAGATCGATGGCTTGTGTAGTAGGTACTTTGGTGAATAGGGAAGTCACGTCAAGGCTGGAAAGTTTCTTGTTCCTGATGTTGATGTTGCGAATGCGATTGAGAAGATCACCTGAGTGTTTGAGATGTGCTGGACTGATAGTGCTCTCAGGAATTCTCGCCAAACACCTCTCTAAACTCTTGGGCACTATCAGTCCAGCACATCTCAAACACTCAGGTGATCTTCTCAATCGCATTCGCAACATCAACATCAGGAACAAGAAACTTTCCAGCCTTGACGTGACTTCCCTATTCACCAAAGTACCTACTACACAAGCCATCGATCTCTTGCGCAGAAAAATTGACGATTCACTTGATCTTCCTATTCCAGCCAGCGATTTCATCGACCTTGTTGAACTATGTGTTGGCTTTACGTGTTTCTCTTTTGAAAATCACCTCTTTCAGCAGACTTTTGGACTACCCATGGGTTCGCCACTCAGTGCAGTCCTGGCGAACCTATACATGGAACATCTAGAAGCCGAACGTTTCTCCACCATTATTCCTTCGTCTGTCACCTGGCTCCATTATGTTGATGACATTCTCCTCATAACTCCTAAACGCTTCAACGTTCAAGCTCTCCAAGACAAGCTCAACCAGGTCGAGCCTTCAATCCAGTTCACACTTGAAGAAGAAGTCGACAACACTCTTCCTTTCCTTGATGTCCTGCTCTGCAAAGCTGACCACGAACTTCGTTTTAAAGTCTATCGAAAACCCACCAACCAAAACGATCTTCTCCACTTCTACTCTCTCTGTTACGTTGGTTTGTCCCTTATTACTTTGATAGTAAGGTTCTCACTACATGTTCTAGTGTGGGGTAGCTTTTACTTAATGGCCTTATTTGTCTAGGGGTAATACTTACATCATGGCTGATCATCTTGAGTGTCTCTGATACCTTTTCACCAGCCCTCTTCACAGGTTATGTAAACTACTACTATAAAAATATAACTGTTTTCTCAATAGATATGTACAGAATATACAATCACAGCCTCCATTTTCAAAACAAATCTACACACTCCATCCTGTGCTCCACATGGTGTGTTCCAACACTCTTCCTTCTCTCTCCTTGACATAACTCTGGGCTAACCAGTGTTTTGACACACTTTAGTCACCCTGGGTATGGTGGCCAAAACTTAAATTATAAAAACTCACCCCTGGAGCACACATGATGCCCCAAAAGATAGGAGAAGGACCCAGAGATCCTGCCAGGTTGAAGGTCAGCCACAGAGAGAGAGAGTCAGAGAGAGGGAGAGAGAGAGAAGCCTACCTAAGCTCCTCCCACCAAAACAAAAGACTGTTGCCAAGCACACTTCTCCAGTTACCACAATTCTACCACACCTTAATTTTACTTTTACAAAAGGAAATACAACTTTATAAACTACTTATTTAATTTGTGTGTTTGTGTGTCTATAGTATAACCTATTATATTGAGAAAAATAGGCTTGACCCAGCTGCCTCTCAGTCAAAAGGTTGATCAGTCCTTCTGACATTTAGAGCAAAGTCCCCATCAATTCAATATAATTAGGTATTCCAAAGTAACTGTTACTTATAAATACATGTTGGGTCCTATAGCCCCATAACACCCCCACCTCCAGACGAAGTCTCACAAAAGCTAGCCGTGTCCCTCAGGATACGGCTAGTAAAAAGTATATTGCTTAAGTCTGAAGGCGGTAAACAAGACTACTAGAAATGCTACATATTTCCTAGCACCATAACTACTCTTCACTTTACTGTTATTTACAACAGATTGCAGAATTTTTTAGAAAAGCATTTTAACCATACCCATATACTCAAGGGTGTAACTATTTACAATTTTAGTGACTTTTAAACAATACACATTACAATGCAAAAATTGCACACAATGCCCACTGTGAAAGCCCGCACCAACAGGCCTGTGCCTCTGCTACGGTAATCCAGCAAGCAACTGGTACTCCAGGGTGGCATCTTCCTGATCAGGAGACGAGAGTAGAGCCAAACCCAGAGCAGTCAGGTGTACACCAGGCAGGAAACTTCACAAAACATGTCAAGGTGTCTCTCACTTGGTGGCCGAACCAAACAGTGAGACTTCCAGTCAACACTCACGATCCTTAACATGGTCAGGCACTCAAGCCCATCTTCCGAGGTCCCACTCCACACAGATCCTCCAAACTTATGAAGAGGAGGCTGACATAGAATATGGAGGGGTCCAGGGGACCACAAAGGCAAACCGTTGGGCCGTTTTGTATATAGAGCACACCAAGACACAACATCACATACCTTCCTGAACGTCTCATGTTACCGAAGGTTGTCAACCACTGCCTCAACTCACATTTAAGTACACCCTGACCCTCGTCACACTTTTGGCTCTGACTCAACTCCTTCACAGTCAGATGGCTGGTAGGGAGTACTCAGGCTCGCCGAGAGTTCACCACTGCAAAAACAACAAGGTCAGCACATGACAAACACTATGTACAAAGTACGCACCATGCATCTACATGAAACATCTAGAGAGAGCATCAGCAACCACATTCTCTGAGCCTTTTATATATTTGACTTCCAAATTAAAAGGCTGTAGGAACAAAGCCCATTTTAAGAGTCTGATTTTAGTCACTATACACAGGAACAGGATGAAGAGATCCTGAGACATGTACAAATGCTGAATAGCCAGCCCCAAAATGAAAATTTTCTTTCCTGTGGTAAAATGTTGACATTTAAACTTAGAAGGTTGTTCATAGACAGTAACAGTTCTGCAACCTCTCGCAGTGCAACAACAAACACCAAAGACATCTCTTTGCACCCAGGTTGGATACATCAAGTTTACACAAAAACCATCACGTTCCATCTCACACACAAATTTTAAACACACAATGAACACAATTTGCATTACACACATTAAAATGGTGCTTGAACACAGACCATGGAAATCACATCTTCCATGTTTTAGCTTATTTAAAATGTTTGCATCTTTTAGTGCATAAGTATCAATCTTTCTAATTCTGTAAACCTTAGTTGTTAAACGTACTTTGTGGTAGTCAGTGTTTATGCCCAGGGTGCCATCTAATTTGGGAACCATGAAGCATGGGAATGCCCACTGACTCTCACTAAGCACTACAAACTGGTGTTGGAAGAATTTCACTTCTTCCTCCATCTCCAATTTTTCATACAGATTTTTCCCACACAAAAATTGTTGAATTGGCTCAGTTTCCTTAACAATTTCCTCATGGAGTTTCAATTTTTCCCCATTACTGACATCCCAAACTTTTATAAAGTTCCAAGGTGGCTGAGCCAACTCTCCAACATTTTTCTCATTAAAACCAAGCATGCATTTCCCAAAATCTTTTACACACATGTTATTTCTTGAATACACTTTTGGTATTTCATACAGATTATTGTTTTGCAGCCCTTTACATTCCATTAAAACATTGGTCTCTCTGAATTTTTGACACAACTTCAAACCCTTTGACCGGTTACTGTGTACACTATACTCATTCTTTTCTTGCTTGGGGGTGTGGGTTTTATATCTAACCCCTGGGAACTTCCCCCACAACATGTTCAGCTCACAGCAACTTGCCATACAGATTTTCACATGAATTGGCTCCAGTATCAGCACTTCCTCTCCAGCCTCCAGAGTATCATGGTCCACATTGTGGTCCCACATCATCATCCTGGTCTGGTTGATGGGCACGTTCACTGGTACCATCCACCTCATACGAGCCAAACAGTATCTGAAACTGAGAAAAAGCTCCGAGGGGGGAGCATCACCATCCTCCCCAAGCCAATAGCTCAGAGATTCCAGAGTGCTTCCCCACTCAGCAAATACAAAGAAAGGGATCCCCTCATCCCAGTTGTTAGTATTGTCTATACCATAGGCTTGCATCATTGTCTCGAGGGTTTGATGCAATTTCTCTATTTCCCCTTGAGATGGAGAGCGATACACAGTTGAACACTGAGGCTCTACTTTTAGTCCCTTCAAAACATTTCTAAAAGACTTCGAGGTAAAGTTAGGCCCTTGGTCTTTTTGTACTGCTTGAGGAAAACCAACATGAGAAAAGAACTTCATCAAAACCCTTAAGACTACATGAGCAGTTATCTTATGCAGAGGGACTGCTTCCAGGTACCTGGTAGTGGAGCAAATTATTGTTAGTAAATAATTATTTCCCATTCTGGTCCTTGGGAGTGGGCCAACGACATCCACTACCAGCTTGCTGAAGGGTTCACCTGGTGCTGAAATCGGCTGAAGGGGAACAGGTTTAATACTTAGACTAGGTTTCCCTATAAATTGAAAGACATGATAGGTCTCAATATACTCTCTGACAGTCTCCCACAGCTGAGACCAGAAGAAATGCCTGGAAACCTTGGACATCACCACCTGGGGACAAAACCCTTGTTCTCCTTCCATCGATACTGCAAACAGAGGTGAATTCTTTGTAAGAGTTTCCTCCCTGAAATGAAAACACTTATTTAACTGTAAAATCTCTTCCTCAGCAACAGCGACATTTTCCTGCACAAAAATTAATTGCACCCTAGCAGGTGCAGCCTCTCTCACACTATTTAACTGATCCATTCTCCAATCATGCTCAGCTCTGGCTGGAACATCCATTTCTTCAGTTGACTGCAGTTCAACATCAGAAAGCAGAGTTACCAAACTTAAGCCCTCACCATCCTCATGAGAAATATCATGAAGACTGTTGGTAGCATGATCATGAGCCATACTTTTCATGGTGGAACCATCAGGGAGAAGGTCTGGCAGGGTTTTCCTAGCCATTTCCTCCCAACATTTGGGACTTGGTTTCCCCCAAACTAGTTGTTCCTCACTGTCTAACAGGCCCATAACATTATTCCCTAATAAGAGGTCGACCCCTTCGAAGGGAATTTCATCGGAGATACCTACAGGGAGATAGCCAACTTGGTATGCAGATTCTACCCATAATTTGTGTACAGGTGTCCTTATGGTTGAACCCGTAATACCCTTCAACAATATATCTACCCCAGTATAGGTATCCTTAGACACTGGCAGCACTCCAGCACGTAGCAAAGAGTAGGTGCTACATCCATTTCTCAAGGACAATATGTTCTCAACTCTGCCTACATCCTTTTGCAAACCAACTGTGGACCTACTAGAAAATATACACATCCTGGGGTCTAGATCCAAAGGTTCCTCCTCACCTTGCCTTGAAGACCTAATGCAGGCAACTGGATGTATCTCTGCAGTTAGAGTCCTCTGGGGTGGTTCCTCCCTTTCCTGATCTCGCCGCCTTGACCAGCAAAACTTTTGTGTGTGTCCAGTTTTGTTACAGTAATAACAGATAAAACTCTTAAAGGTATTTTTACCATTTGGTGTAGGACTGGTACTGTTTACTCGAGGATCTGAAACATCTGATTGTCTAAGTAAACTTTGAACTCCAGCTGACTTACCTTTTCCTTCTATTTTAGAGGGCACCTCAGCCTTCATTTGTCCCTGAAAATTCTTGTCCCACTTACCTTTATGACCATAGGACTTGGGATAAGATTTAGAACGAGTGGGGAAATTTTCAGGAGCATGACTGTTTTTACTTACCAATTCCCTGCGAGCCAAGAATCGGTCACCTAGATCCAGTGCTTCTGAAAGATTATCTGGGTTTTTGTCCTCCAAATATTCTCTGAGGTCAACAGGGATTGTATTGTACAATTCCTCATGAACCATCAGATCTACTAATTTGTTATAGTCTTTATTAACTCCTTTAGAACAAACCCATTTCTTAAAAAGGAACAGTTTCTCATTCCCAAACTCGGTTAAGGTCTGCCCATCCTGAAATTTTTGATTCCTGAACTTTTGTCTATATTTCTCCGGTATCATTTGGTATGCAAGCAATACTTCCTCTTTAATCTTATCATAATCAGAAAAATCTTGCCCCTCCAGAGTTTCTACTCTCTGGAATCCTTTACCCACAAGTTGTGTGCGAACTAGGGTAGCCCACTTCTGTTTGTGCCATCCTTGCTCCAAAGCAGTCTTCTCAAAAAAAGAAAAATACCTATCTGGGTCACTCTCTGTAAACTTAGGGACAAAATTTGCAGCTTTAGTTATGTTAAAGTACTGCTCAGGCTCTTGTTCTGAACCTCCTAACCTTTGACGTTCTTTCTCCTTAGCTTTCATTAATTTCATTTCAGCCTCTAGTACAGCTAATTTCAGTCTCATTCTCTCCATTTCCATATCACCTGGAGTAGGTGATTCCTCATCTTCACTATTAACAGGCATGTTTACTGATGAATTATTACCTTCTTCCCTGAAGCCTAAAAAATCTGAAGACTCATCTTCTGACATAGTTTTATCTTTAAACACTTGCTTCCCTCTTACAGTATCAGTGGACAAAGTTTTCCCACAGGCACATAAAATAACACAAATTGAATGTAAACTATGCACATAGCACTTACCATAACCACAACAAAAAATGTGTTACTCAACCTTTCTCCCACCTTAGGAGAAAAACAACCTGTAAACTAATATATGAAAACAACACTTCCACTGACCCACCTTGGTAAATCTTCTACCAGAAACATGCAACTGTTATTACCCCATACCAGCACATATAGTTCAAAGAATGTTTTGAGTTATTTTAGCAGTCAAATAACTATCCCGGACAGGCCCCCATGTTACGTTGGTTTGTCCCTTATTACTTTGATAGTAAGGTTCTCACTACATGTTCTAGTGTGGGGTAGCTTTTACTTAATGGCCTTATTTGTCTAGGGGTAATACTTACATCATGGCTGATCATCTTGAGTGTCTCTGATACCTTTTCACCAGCCCTCTTCACAGGTTATGTAAACTACTACTATAAAAATATAACTGTATTCTCAATAGATATGTACAGAATATACAATCACAGCCTCCATTTTCAAAACAAATCTACACACTCCATCCTGTGCTCCACATGGTGTGTTCCAACACTCTTCCTTCTCTCTCCTTGACATAACTCTGGGCTAACCAGTGTTTTGACACACTTTAGTCACCCTGGGTATGGTGGCCAAAACTTAAATTATAAAAACTCACCCCTGGAGCACACATGATGCCCCAAAAGATAGGAGAAGGACCCAGAGATCCTGCCAGGTTGAAGGTCAGCCACAGAGAGAGAGAGTCAGAGAGAGGGAGAGAGAGAGAAGCCTACCTAAGCTCCTCCCACCAAAACAAAAGACTGTTGCCAAGCACACTTCTCCAGTTACCACAATTCTACCACACCTTAATTTTACTTTTACAAAAGGAAATACAACTTTATAAACTACTTATTTAATTTGTGTGTTTGTGTGTCTATAGTATAACCTATTATATTGAGAAAAATAGGCTTGACCCAGCTGCCTCTCAGTCAAAAGGTTGATCAGTCCTTCTGACATTTAGAGCAAAGTCCCCATCAATTCAATATAATTAGGTATTCCAAAGTAACTGTTACTTATAAATACATGTTGGGTCCTATAGCCCCATAACACTCTCACCACGACATCAAAACCAAACGTGGTGTAATTATAGGCTTCTTCCTGCGTGCACTCAGAATCTGCAGCAACGAGTTCCTTGAGGAAGAATGCACTATAATTGAACAAATATTTTCTAAACTCCACTATCCTCGTCACTTCATCAGAGACTGCAGACGGCGAGCATTAAACATCTTCAACACACCCAGAGAAGACACTGCCGAGAAGAGATACATAGTCCTTCCCACCAACTCCATTGCCAAACATGTTTCCAACATCTTTGCCAAAACATCATTCCAAGTATCTACCTCCACAACCACGACCATCAAGGACATCACCAGTAGTAGGCAGGACAAGCCTCCATCCTCTGCAGGGGTATACATAATCCCTTGTAATGACTGCAACAAGTTATACGTGGGCGAAACATCAAGGGACCTCCAAACACGTATTTCAGAACACCAATATGCAAGCAGGTCTGACGACACAAGGAATGCCTGCGTACAACACCGTAATTCACACAACCACTTGATAAACTACAGAAACTCAAGACTTATCGCCACAGAAGACAACACTCAATACCGTAGAATCCTGGAATCATCACTCATTTCTATATCCGACAACTTCAACCAGAATAGTGGCTTCTATAACATAGCTGAACCACTTGCCAAGAAACTTCTTCATCGCTATCCCACATAAGAACACTGTAGAAGGTCTGCTCACAAACTTATCCAATCTCCTTTCCAAGCTACCCAAGATTTTAGACTCTATAACCCCACTCGGTACATCATCAGATGCAACATTCTTCACCTGACCTCAGCTGGACTATAAATACTCGCGTTCCTTCCACCCCAGGTAGTTCTGTTTGTGACTTGAAAAAGCCCACTGTGTGGGCGAAACGTAGTCAATAAAGGATCACATTATACTGCATTTGTGTTTATATTGCCATTGTGTCGGTATTTTATACCATTTATTTCCATCTTATCTCAACTTCTATGGCCCTTATCCTGGCCACTGCAGTTTCAACTTGTGCCCCCCAATTGTTTGTCTCCTTCTCCATTTTTTTCAGAAAGCTCTCCTAATTTTCTCTCCTACTCTTGTTCCATCCTTTTTCACTGCTCCTCCATCCACTCCTCCCTACCAGAACCATTCTCATCTGATCCCTGGTTCCTGCCACTGCCCACCATTTTTTTTTTTTTAGTGAGAGAGAGAGAGAGAGAAGGGAAAAGTAAAATGAGAGAGAGAGGGGGAGAGTGAGAAGGGAAAGGGGGAGAGAGTGAGAGAGAGGGGGAAAGAGAGAGAGAGAGAGAGAGAGAGAGAGAGGGAGAGAGAGAGTGAGAGAGAGAGGGAGAGAGAGGGAGAGAGAGGGAGAGAGAGAAGGGAAGGTAGAAGGAGACAGAAAGGGGGAGAGTGAGAAGGAAAATGGGGGGAGAGAGAGAGAGAGAGAGAGAGAGAGGGGGAGAGTGAGAAGGAAAAAGGGGGGAGAGAGAGAGAGAAGGGAAGGGCAGGAGAGGGGGAGAGTGAGAAGGGAAAATGGGGAAGAGAGAGAGATAAAGAGAGAGAGAGAAGGGAAAGGTAGAAGGAGAGAGGGAAAAAGGGGGAGAGAGAGAGTGAGAAAGAGAGGGTGAGAGAGAGAGAAGGGAAAGGTAGAAGGAGAGAGAGGGAGAGGGAGAAGGGAAAAGGGGGAAGAGAGAGAGCAAGAGAGAGAGATAGAATGATAACAAATTCTCACTACAGGCAGCACACTCCACCAATATTCAATACACTCAACCTACTCACCATACAAAACATCCATACTTATTACTGCACCTATTACATACATAGAACACTCAACTCTGATATTAACCCTCCCCTCAAACATCTCCTTGCCAACCTCAACAGAACACATGACCATAACACAAGGCACAGATCACTCTTTGATATTCCTCGTGTCCATCTCACGCTATGCAAAAACTCAATGCACATAAAAGGCCCTAAAATCTGGAATTCATTACCTGTAAATATAAAAGAAACACTACCTGTTTATAAATTCAAGTCTCTTCTCAAAGATCACTTACTCACCCAAAACCAAATAAATACTGAATAACTGAACCTTATAAATTGTATATCTTAAATGTTTCTCACAATTATATCACATAAATGTTAAACCTAAAACCCAATCTAACTTTATTATTTTTTAAATACACTACCTAACAGAATACTCCATTCTACTGAATTTATAACAATGCATGCAACCATATGACCTGTCTTTGTAATAATCACTTGTGCTTTATAGTAATCAGTTTACATTAATGTTTTTCACTGATTTCATCATTGCTTAGTTAATCTTAAGTTAATTTTAAGCCAGCCCGTAATGCTATGCATAGTATAAGTGGCTTTGGCATGCTGCTCTTATCTGTATTTTTTTTGTACCTCTGTAAGTGTGCTCAAATTATAAATAAATAAATAAATAAATAAAATAGAGAGAGAGAGAGGGGGCAAAGAGAGGGGGAGAGAGAGAGAGAGAGGGGGAGAGAGAGAGAGAGACGGGGAGAGAGGGTGTGTGTGTGTGTGTGTGTGTGTGTGGTGCCAAATAGGTAAAACTTGTGATTTTGGTTTAAACAGCAACACTCTTCTTGCTGAATAAGGCAAGCAAAAATTTGTGTATGCAATAATTCCACAAAAATCATTCTGAACCTAACGAAAAAAAAATTTTCATTGTGTTTGTTTATTATTAGATTATTGTAAACTTATCTAAAAGATATTTAGTTGGATTAGGCTAAATTAAATTGCACTTGTTATAATAAGTTTAGGTAAATTTTCTATTT
The DNA here is from genome assembly GCF_038502225.1 of Cherax quadricarinatus. Classification (NCBI taxonomy): domain Eukaryota; kingdom Metazoa; phylum Arthropoda; class Malacostraca; order Decapoda; family Parastacidae; genus Cherax; species Cherax quadricarinatus. The sequence goes on along the minus strand of NC_091372.1, from coordinate 14,983,503 downwards.
TTTTTTTTGGTATAAAATTATTATTTTTTTACATTAACACAAATGAAAATATGTAGAGGACCCCAATGGAAATAAGTCACTTTGTCTGACTCTTTTTTTGGGTTAACCTAGGTTTTCAACACATATGCTGCTATGTATGATAATCTTTGTAACTGTATTAGTGTATACCTGAATAAACTTACTTAGTCTCACCTACCTATCATGGTTACAGAAAGCACGGTCAATATATCATACCTGTGAGTCACCGACCACAAGGATATTCTTACCTTTATTACCAGAGGCATTAGCGGTACCTTTAACCTCACTGAACAGAGTTAGTTTTGTATCTTTATTATGCACCCTGTGGAAAATTTTGAATTTTAGTAAATTCAGTATGTGTAAATTTGAATAATATAATACATGTAATTTTGTATTAAAATGTGATGCTGATTTGACCCTTTGAGAAATTTTGAGTGAGGGGGAGGATAAACAGCCGGGGAGTGGCACCTCAGAGAAGACACCATTTATAATTTGCAAGCACTGGTTGTCGTGGAAAATTCAGCTAATAATCAGTCATCATGGAAGTTCAGTGGGTGTATATCTGCTTCAATCTGTAATTTAGAAATTGCTGACACATTCCTGCTGAAGAATTGGGATAGTGTGGAAAACCCTTACAATTCGGCAACAAGAATGGACAAATAGAGGACACCGATTCTTCCCAGGAGCACACCTTAGCTAAGTAATGCTTATCCATAATGTACAGTAGTTTTGCATTGACTTTCGTAAATTCTAGCTGTTGTGGTAGAGTTAGGATGTGTTTCCAAAAAATAATAATTATGATCCAGTAATTAAATGGGGAATATATAATAGCTAAATTCAAATCCAAATACCTACAAAAACCTCTCACAGTGATAAACATCTACAGAGTACCACACTCAAATATTAGCCGTTTTAGTGAAAACCTAGGAGGTATGATGAGTGATGCATACATGAATAAAGATCACTTACTACTCTCAGGAGACTTCAATATAAATCTCCTGCAAGACCAGGACCCACATGTAACTGAATTCACAAACACTATGAGTAACTGCTTGTTGCTGCCAATAGTAACAAAACCTACAAGAATTACAGAGACTAGTGTTTCCCTATTAGACTACATCTGGACCAACACCATATCCCCTTTAAAATCAGGCATAATCACAGATAATACCACAGACCACTATCCTACTTTTCTCATAACCAATCTAGGTAAATTACCCCAAGACACTACTAAAGTAACCTTCAGACTTCATAATGAGGCAGCCATTAATAACTTCACAACAGCAATGAAAAACATCGAGTGGCAAACTGAGCTAGAAATCTATACAGATACTGATGAATGTATTAATAATTTTCTAAAAAAGACCCAATACCTCTATAACAAGCACTACCCTAAAACAAACTAAACAGATGACAGCTAAGAGACTGAACAGTTCCTGGCTAACACCCAGCATCTTCAAATCCATAAATACAAAGCACCTATATGAAAAACAGTACAGAATGGGTCATACAGCCAGAGACCAAACAAAATGTTACTCATCTATCCTAACCAGCCTGATAAGAAGGGCAAAAAAATTGTATTATGAGAACAGATTATCCAACTCAAAAGGTGATATAAAAAAGACCTGGAAAACCCTATCAGAAATTCTAGAAACAAAAAAGATATCAGGAAACAGAACAATCAAACTAACAAAACCAGAAGAACCCCAACTCCTACCAACTGAAACAGCAAACAGACTCAATGTTTTCTTCTCCACCATAGGAAAAAAACCTTACGAGTAAAATCCCAAGCTCAAATACCCTACCCGATGACTACCTCACTGGCACCTACCCGAATACACTGTTCCTAGCTCCGACTAACCCAACAGAAGTCTCACTTATTATCAACACACTAAAGAACAAGACAGGAGATTTAAATACCTTACCACCCTTTATATACAAAAAAGCTTCACAAGTGCTGCCACCAATCATTGCAACACTTAACAAATCTATCGAATCCTCTACCTTCCCTACAGTTCTCAAAATACAGTGGAACCTCAAATTTCGAACTTAATCCGTTCCAGGAGCTAGTTCTAAATTCGAAAAGTCTGAAGTTCAAAGCAACATTTCCCATAAGAAATAATGGAAGTACAATTAAACCGTTCCAGAAACCCAAAAATATTCACAAAAAAATACATTTTATAGAGATTAATTACAGTTTTACATACACACAACAAATGCTATAGTCTTTAATTATGTATAGTAATATAAAATAACATTTTTACTTACCTTTATTGAAGATTGGTGATGGCATCTGGAAGATAGGGAGGAGGAGAGAGGGAGTTGGGGTTAGTGTTTGGAAGGAGAATCCCCCTCCATGAGGACTTCCAGTATCAAAGCCCTCTCTGGGGTTGCTTCCCTTCTCTGTATTTTAATGCCACTAGGACCAGCTTGAGAGTCATTGGACCCCAGTCTCACAAAATAACTGTCTACAGTCCTCTGTTTCTGTCTCACAAAATAACTGTCTACAGTCCTCTGTTTCTGTCTCACAAAATAACTATCCACAGTCGTCTGTTTCTGTCTCACAAAATAACTGTCCACAATCGTCTGTTTGTCTCACAAAATAACTCCACAGTCGTCTGTTTCTGTCTCACAAAATAACTCCACAGTCGTCTGTTTCTGTCTCACAAAATAACTCCACAGTCGTCTGTTTCTGTCTCACAAAATAACTCCACAGTCGTCTGTTTCTGTCTCATAAAATAACTCCACAATCGTCTGTTTGTCTCACAAAATAACTCCACAGTTGTCTGTTTCTGTCTCACAAAATAACTCCACAGTCGTCTGTTTCTGTCTCACAAAATAACTGTCCACAGTTGTCTGTTTCTGTCTCACAAAATAACTGTCCACAATCGTCTGTTTGTCTCACAAAATAACTGTCTACAGTCCTCTGTTTCTGTCTCACAAAATAACTGTCTACAGTCCTCTGTTTCTGTCTCACAAAATAACTATCCACAGTCGTCTGTTTCTGTCTCACAAAATAACTGTCTACAGTCCTCTGTTTCTGTCTCACAAAATAACTATCCACAGTCGTCTGTTTCTGTCTCACAAAATAACTGTCCACAATCGTCTGTTTGTCTCACAAAATAACTCCACAGTCGTCTGTTTCTGTCTCACAAAATAACTCCACAGTCGTCTGTTTCTGTCTCACAAAATAACTCCACAGTCGTCTGTTTCTGTCTCACAAAATAACTGTCCACAGTCATCTGTTTCTGTCTCACAAAATAACTGTCCACAATCGTCTGTTTGTCTCACAAAATAACTCCACAGTTGTCTGTTTCTGTCTCACAAAATAACTCCACAGTCGTTTGATTCTGTCTCACAAAATAACTGTCCACAATCGTCTGTTTGTCTCACAAAATAACTCCACAGTTGTCTGTTTCTGTCTCACAAAATAACTCCACAGTTGTCTGTTTCTGTCTCACAAAATAACTGTCCACAATCGTCTGTTTGTCTCACAAAATAACTCAACAGTCGTCTGTTTCTGTCTCACAAAATAACTGTCCACAGTCGTCTGTTTCTGTCTCACAAAATAACTGTCCACAGTCGTCTGTTTCTGTCTCACAAAATAACTGTCCACAGTCGTCTGTTTCTGTCTTACAAAATATCTGTCCACAGTCCTGGTGGCCTGGTGGCTAAAGCTCCCGCTTCACACACAGAGGGCCCGGGTTCGATTCCCGGCGGGTGGAAAAATTTCGACACGTTTCCTTACACCTGTTGTCCTGTTCACCTAGCAGCAAATAGGTACCTGGATGTTAGTCGACTGGTGTGGGTCGCATCCTGGGGGACAAGATTAAGGACCCCAATGGAAATAAGTTAGACAGTCCTCGATGACGCACTGACTTTCTTGGGTTATCCTGGGTGGCTAACCCTCCGGGGTTAAAAATCCGAACGAAATCTTATCTTATCTTATCTCTGTACATCCTGGCAAGCTCAACATGTCTCACTCCAAGCTCATACTTCTGTATTACAGTGGACCCCCGGTTAACGATATTTTTTCACTCCAGAAGTATGTTCAGGTGCCAATACTGACCGAATTTGTCCCCATAAGAAATATTGTGAAGTAGATTAGTCCATTTCAGACTCCCAAACATACACGTACAAACGCACTTACATAAATACACTTAGATAATTGGTCGCATTCGGAGGTAATCGTTATGCGGGGGTCCACTGTATTTCCTTCTTCACATCTAGCGGTACCACAGGGGTACCGCTAGTAAGTTTCTTTGGGCCCATGGCAGCTTATTTCACAGCCCCACAAGCACTAAACACAATTAAATAATCGTAAAATGTGTGAATGAGATCGCAGGTTAGTGTTCACTCAAGCATAAACAAAGCTAGACTGCTCACGGCGCCTGTGCGGGGACGTGGACAGAGCGGGCCAGCGGACAGGTCCCGTACCTAGTGGTCCGAAAATAGGGGCACATTCGATAATAGGGACACAGTTTGTCCGAAAAAATAGTCTTATTTTTAAACGTTCGATATGTGATACGTTCGATTTTTGAGGTTCCACTGTAGCAAGGGTTACCCCGATACATAAAGGAGGAGATCAAGCAGACGTGAATAACTATAGGCCAATGTACAACTTACACCCTCTCTCTAAAATATTTGAAAAACTAATTCATAAGCAAATCTATTCCTACCTCATCTCCCACAACATACTCAACCGCTGTCAGTTTGGGTTCAGGCCTAATAAAAATACGAATGATGCTATTATACACATGCTAGAACAAATATACACTGCACTCAAGAAAAAGAAGTCCCAATGGGGATCTTCATTGATTTACGTAAAGCTTTTGATACAGTTGACCATTATTTTCTGCACATAAAATTATCACACTATGGTATAAGAGGGCACTCCCTCAACTACCTAAAGTCATACCTTAGCAACAGAAGCCAATATGTGTACACAAATAGAGCAAACTCTTCCACACAGCCAATTACAGTTGGTGTCCCACAAGGAAGTGTCCTTGGCCCTCTTCTCTTTCTCATTTACATAAACGACCTACCAAATGCATCGCAACTACTCAAACCCACACTATTTGCAGATGACACTACATATGTCTTCTCTCACCCAAGCCCAGTCACGCTAGCCAATACTGTAAATACCGAATTACAGAAAATATCTACCTGGATGATGATTAACAAACTTACTCTCAACATTGACAAAACCTACTTCATTCAGTTTGGGAACAGAACTACAGATGTTCCTCTTAACATAATGATAAACAGATCACCTATCATAAAACTCACAGAGGGAAAATTCTTAGGAATCCACCTTGATAATAGACTCAAATTTCAAGCACATTTACAACAAATTTCCAAGAAAATCTCCAAGACCATAGGCATACTATCAAAGATATGGTACTATGTTCCACAATCAGCCCTCCTGGCCCTATATCACTCACTCATTTACCCCTATCTCGCCTATGGAATTTGTGCATGGGGCTCCACAACAAATCATCTCAGACCATTAATTACCCAACAAAAAGCTGCAGTCAGAATGATAACAAATTCCCACTCCAGGCAGCATACTCCAATATTCAAAACTCTAAACTTACTCACCATACTAAATATCCATACTTATTATTGTGCCTACTACATACATAGAACACTAAACTCAGATATAAACCCTCACATAGAAGAGAGGAGCTTACGACGACGTTTCAGTCCAACTTGGACCATTTACAAAGTCACACTAACCAGAAGTGGAGCACGACGGCTATTTATAGGCAGGAAGAGGTAGTGGTGGTAGTAGTAGTAGTAGTAGTAGTAGTAGTGGTAGTAGTAGTAGTAGTAGTAGTAGTAGTAGTAGTAGTAGTAGTGGTAGTAGTGGGGAACTAAGGAGGAGGAGCCAGTCAAATATAAAGACAGGGGAGCACTGCAAGGGAGCTAGGTGCCCACAGAGGGAGAGCAAGTGCACAGAGGTGGAGGGGAAGGGGAAGTGATGAAATAAATAATGAAGGAACAGAAACATGCGACAGAAGAGAGACAAAAAAAAAAGGAAAGAGGAAAGGGGAAGAGGGAGAAGCAGAAAAAATGAGGAATCAGGTTAAGTCACGGGTGTTCTGAAGTTTGGAGCATTTTACAATGTAGTGGGAGAGGAAGGCATCTACAGAGATGCCACGACTAAGATTCATACAAGGAAAGTTGTGTATTAGAGAGGATTCAACAAGACGGCGACTGTTAAAGTTGGAAATAGGGAAGACAGTTTTAGCAGAAGACCAGTCTATAGGATGGCTATGATCTCTGATGTGACAGAAAAGAACACATGACCATAACACAAGACACAGATCACTTTTTGATGTTCCATCTCACACTATGTAAAAACTCAATGCACATAAAAGGCCCAAAAACCTGGAATTCATTACCTGTGAATATAAAAGAAATACTGTCTGTTTATCAGTTGAAGACTCTTCTAAAAACCATTTACTCAACCACAACTAAATAAATACTGAATAACTGTATGTCATAAATGTATAACTTGTGACCCTATCAAACTATGTTTTTTTTTTTTAATTACATTACCTAATAGAATACTCCATTCTCTTGAATGTGCAGTAACTCATCTAATGACCATATGACCTGTTTCTGCACTACAAATCATTGATTTTACTTGATCTGATTAGATTATATTATACATTGTTATGCTACAAATTTGTATAACTTTAATGCTTCTTATTTGAAATACTCATTTATACTTCATGTTGTAATTTGTTAACTGTAATTTTTACCACTGAATATATCATTACTTAGTTTATCTTAAGTTAATTTTAAGCTGCCCATAATGCTCTGCATACAAGGCACTTTTGGCATGTACACTCAATCACAATATTTCTTTGTACAACTATGTATCATTTCCAAATAAAAAATAAATAAATAAAAAAGTAGTAATGTGAATTTCTTTTCTAATAACACCAACATATTGTATGTATTGTACTAATACATATATATATATATACATATTCTCCATGGGGAAGTGGAACAGAATTCTTCCTCCGTAAGCCATGCGTGTTGTAAGAGGCAACTAAAATGCCGGGAGCAAGGGGCTAGTAACCTCTTCTCCTGTATATATTACTAAATGTAAAAGGAGAAACTTTCGTTTTTCCTTTTGGGCCACCCCGCCTCGGTGGGATACGGCCGGTGTGTTGAAAGAAAGAATATATACATATATATATTTTGTGTACCCAACAAGTAAACTAAAACATCCATCCTACACAATTTTAATCTATTTACCAGAGTAGCTGGTTTTAATATTGTAACTTGTTAATTTAATTCAGGTCTAGTTTTTGTGAGAGAGGTTATGGAGTGGGCATCAAGGGAGTTACAGTTCTGCAACTACTGTGATTAAGTCCCACTTCTCTTGCCCAAATTACTTACAGGTAATTGTTCTCATAATAATAAGGCACAAAACCCTTTGGTCCTAATGAACTCGGATATGTAATATAAATTAATTACTAATCCCAGTAAGGCTAGGATTGCAATCGCAATAATTGGTAATTTGCTAAGCCCAGTTAGGACTAGGAATGATAACTGTCTTCTTTCTGATTATAATAATAATTATAAATTAATTTGCTCAGCCTGGAAATATTTGGCAAGGATATTTGGTGCATATTATAATAAACTATATCCAGTCTCATTGTATAATTTGTACAACCAGTGTTCATTAATTGGGTCTAATACATAAAAGAGCCATGGATGAGGTTAGTAATTAATACAAAGGGAAAATCCATGGGAACTGGAGCTATAAAGGCATCATTAAATGCAAAAAAGAGTCAGGTTTGGTGTGGATATACCCTTTAATAATCCACTATACCACAACTAAATAAGAAATGCAAAGATAGGTTAAATGCTCTCAAAGATGTTGCTGGCTACAACCATAACTATGGTGCTAATGTGAGAATCGTGAGAATGATGCACATAGCCTATGTTAGGTCCTTAATTGATTATGCTGCTCCCATGTTGATATTAGTTAGAGATAGTTCTCTCCGACAATTGGAGTTTATGCAAAATGACTCTCAGAATTATTTTTGGGTATCCCAAATTTACAAAGGTTCTTAACCCTTTGAGGGTTTTGATCGTACTAGTACGTCTTACGCGTAGGGTTTTTTGTCGTACTAGTATGCATAAATTCTAGCGGCCTCAAATCTCACAGGAAAAGGCTGATAAGCCTAGATGTGAGAGAATGGGTCTGTGTGGTGGGTGTGCGCAGTAGGAAAAAAATCTGGCGCCCAGTGGTGCATTGTGGGAATGCCATCATAGTACACAATTTCCACCGTGCCTCGCGGTAAGAAGTTCCTCACTCCTCGGCGAATTGGGACACTTTTGTTCCCCAGTGACAGTTCTAATACAGATGGAAGTGACAGTGAAGATGAGTTTCAAGGTTCTGGTGAGGTTTTGACCGAAACTAATGACCATAATATGGGTAATAGTGAGGAAAACCCAGACAACCCACAGCCTTCCACCTCTGGTGCTGGGCCATCTTGTTCACGTTCAGTTGTACCAGAATCAAAGAGGAAACTCCTATTTTCCAAAATCCCAGGCTCAGATGTGAGCATTGGTGATGATAGTGATAGTGATTATGAACTACAAGCTCTTCAAACTTGTTCCAAGAATGGAGGATGAGGAGGAGGCAGAGGAGGAGGAGGCAGAGGAGGAGGAGGCAAGAGGAGGAGGAGGCAAGAGGAGTTGGAGGCAAGAGGAGGAGGAGGCAAGAGGAGGAGGAGGCAAGAGGAGGAGGAGGCAGAGGAGGAGGAGGAGGAAGAAGAGGAGGAGGAGGAGGAAGAAGAAGAGGAGGAGGAGGAAGAAGAAGAATACGTAATGATAACAATAATACATAATAATAATAATACATAATAATAATAATACATAATAATAATACATAATAATAATAATAGGTAATAATAAATGTTCACCCATGACAGTAACAAGATAAGGGGAGATAACATCTGATAAGTGCTGACGTTTGATGAGGGTAAATGAGGGTAGAGCTGATGCCAAAAGATGAGATAAACCTCTCCCTCCCTTTGTTTTTGCTGATATACTAACATTTCTGTCTGTCTATTTGCCTGTCTGTCAAGCTCCCTGTCTATCCATCTAGCTCTCTGTCTCAGAGAGCCACAAGACTGTGTCATCACTTTTACTCACATCTTCAAGCAGAGTATAGCACTTTGTCTGGGTTTCTTGGGTTATCCTAGGTAATTTATACTATGTATACTTGTATTTATGTGTACCTGTGAGACAGAGATAAAAAGACAGATAGAATGAGGGAGAAAGATAATTAGATAGAATGGAGGAAGGGAAGCAGCATCCGACCCCATTGTTTTGACAGGCGGGAGGGGGGAGTGAGTAATGAGACCATATGTCATTTTGACAGCTGCCGACTCCTGGTAATTTACACTATGGAGGAGGAGAAGGAGAAGGAGGAAGAGTAGGGGGAAGAGGAAGAAGAGGAGGAGGAGGAAGAGGAGGAGGAGGAAGAGGAAGAGTAGGAGGAAGAGGAATAAGAGGAAGAGGAGGAGGAAGAGGAATAGTAGGAGGAAGATTAGGAGGAAGAGGAGGAGGAGGAGGAGGAGGAGGAGGAGGAAGAGTAGGAGGAAGAGGAAGAGTAGGAGGAAGAGGAAGAAGAGGAGGAGGAGGAAGAGGAGGAGGAGGAAGAGGAGGAGGAGGAAGAGGAAGAGTAGGAGGAAGAGGAAGAGTATGAGGAAGAGTAGGGGGAAGAGGAGGAAGAGTAGGGGGAAGAGGAAGAAGAGGAGGAGGAGGGTGGAACACTAGTACACTGGTACTGGTACACTAACATTTCTGTCTGTCTATTTGTCTGTCTGTCAAGCTCCCTGTCTATCTGTCTATCCGTCTAGCTCTCTGTCTCAGAGAGCCACAAGACTGTGTCATCACTTTTACTCACATCTTCAAGCAGAGTATAGCACTTTGTCTGGATTTCTTGGGTTATCCTAGGTAATTTATACTATGTATACTTGTATTTATGTGTACCTGTGAGACAGAGGTAGACAGACAGATAGAAAGAGAGAGACAGATTGAAAGAGATAGAATGAGGGAGAAAGATAAAACACCATTGTGTATGACACCATGTTTCAGAGTTCCACAAGCTGCAGAACTAATAGGAATATGTTCAGTGACTGTATATTGGTATATATATATTATAGAACAATAATAAACAATGTTTTGTATTGTTTGTTTTTGTAAACAAGTTTTGTAAACAATATATTGATAATTATGTTTGTGTGCTTATTGTGTTGTATATGAGGAATGAGCTTGGTATTTCTAGTATCAGTGGTAGGATTGTTAAGATTAAAACTGTACTCAGTATTAGAATGTTGAGAAATGAACCAGACTCTGTCACAATGAATCTCACCAAGTGTCTAGAAGTAAATACACACAGATCTAAATGGATTGTGAAAATGTGCAATTGCATTAAGTTTTATAACCTGCATGAACTGTATCACTGTAGGCAACAAGAGCATTTCACCCCTCCATGGAAGATGTGTTCATTTAATATCACATACCTGCAAGTCCCTCCCAAGAAGCTCATTGCTAGTAATCCCTTCCTTAAATCACTTGTTAAAGCAACTGCTCAAAAAAAATTTCCTGCCTAGCTGGTAGTAATAAGTTATCACCAGTTATATACACTGATGGGTCTAAACAGGAGTCTTCTGGCAGGGCTGCATCTGCTCTTGTTACCACCTCCCTAGTTAAGAACGATAATAAATTTGTTGAGTTAGGCATAAGAATTAACAACTGGGCGTCTACACTGCAACATGAATTGTTTGCAATCCTAATGGCGCTAAAGCTAACCTATGACACTGAGCTTGACTCTATCATCATTACTAATTCTATGTCATCACTGAAGGCTCTTGACTCATATAATGACTCCAATAACATGCTCACTGGAGAAGCCAGGTATAGATACTCAAAAATCAGGGACAAAGGAATTAATGTACAGTTGCTATGGATCCCATCACACATTGGATTACTCCTTCATGATAAAGTTGATATGTTAGCCAAGAAGAGTACCCAGAAGGAGAATGTAGAATATAACTTTAGTATATCTGTGTCTAGCATTAGGAATAATATTAGGAGAGAAGTAAATAATGAAAATGATTGTTATGGGAATGCAGTTAGAAGCCTGAGTAGATCTATAACCCACTATGATAATATGAACGTAGATAAGTATGTTTATGGAGCAACTTGCAATGTGAACAGACTGACTGATGTTGTAGTGGCCAGGCTTAGGCTTGGTTACAAGTACTGACTGATGTTGTAGTGGCCAGGCTTAGGCTTGGTTACAAGTACTTCTGGCAGTTTGGGAGACACACAGATGATCAAACTAAATGCAAATTATGTGATCAGACATATGGTCACTGTCTTGAACTCTATATGCTTAATTGTACATTTATTGAGGAGTACAGAGACAGACAGTATAATAACCTATGTGACATGTCAAGATATCTTATTAATGAAAATAAGATACCAGATATACTAAGCAAATTTCCTAAATTTGCTTGTAACAGATAAGTGAACTGTAGATATGTGGATAAAAATCCCATATGTACACCTGTTAACCCTTTCTGGGGCCCAGTTCCTAGGCCTTTTGTGTATCCATATGCTCTTGCACTACCATCCAGAGGATGGATATTTATTTATTATTTATTATCACACTGGCCGATTTCCACCAAGGCAGGGTGGCCCAAAAAAGAAAAACTTTCACCATCATTCACTCCATCACTGTCTTGCCAGAAGGGTGCTTTACACTACAGTTTTTAAACTGAAACATTAACACCCCTCCTTCAGAGTGCAGGAACTGTACTTCCCATCTCCAGGACTCAAGTCCGGCCTGCCGGTTTCCCTGAACCCCTTCATAAATGTTACTTTTCTCACACTCCAACAGCACGTCAAGTATTAAAAACCATTTGTCTCCATTCACTCCTATCAAACACGCTCACGCATGCCTGCTGGAAGTCCAAGCCCCTCGCACACAAAACCTCCTTTACCTCCTCCCTCCAACCTTTCCTAGGCCGACCCCTACCCCGTCTTCCTTCCACTACAGACTGATACACTCTTGAAGTCATTCTGTTTCACTCCATTCTCTCTACATGTCCAAACCACCTCAACAACCTTTCCTCAGCCCTCTGGACAACAGTTTTGGTAATCTCGCACCTCGTCCTAACTTCCAAACTACGAATTCTCTGCATTATATTCACACCACACATTGCCCTCAGACATGACATCTCCACTGCCTCCAGCCTTCTCCTCGCTGCAACATTCATCACCCATGCTTCACACCCATATAAGAGCATTGGTAAAACTATACTCTCATACATTCCCCTCTTTGCCTCCAAGGACAAAGTTCTTTGTCTCCACAGACTCCTAAGTGCACCACTCACCCTTTTCCCCTCATCAATTCTATGATTCACCTCATCTTTCATAGACCCATCCGCTGACACGTCCACTCCCAAATATCTGAATACATTCCCCTCCTCCATACCCTCTCCCTCCAATCTGATATCCAATCTTTCATCACCTAATCTTTTTGTTATCCTCATAACCTTACTCTTTCCTGTATTCACTTTTAATTTTCTTCTTTTGCATACCCTACCAAATTCATCCACCAATCTCTGCAACTTCTCTTCAGAATCTCCCAAGAGCACAGTGTCATCAGCAAAGAGCAACTGTGACAACTCCCACTTTATGTGTGATTCTTTATCTTTTAACTCCACGCCTCTTGCCAAGATCCTCGCATTTACTTCTCTTACAACCCCATCTATAAATATATTAAACAACCACAGTGACATCACACATCCTTGTCTAAGGCCTACTTTTACTGGGAAATAATTTCCCTCTTTCCTACATACTCTAACTTGAGCCTCACTATCCTCGTAAAAACTCTTCACTGCTTTCAGTAACCTACCTCCTACACCATACACCTGCAACATCTGCCACATTGCTCCCCTATCCACCCTGTCATACGCCATTTCTAAATCCATAAATGCCACAAAGACCTCTTTAGCCTTATCTAAATACTGTTCACTTATGTGTTTCACTGTAAACACCTGGTCCACACACCCCCTACCTTTCCTAAAGCCTCCTTGTTCATCTGCTATCCTATTCTCCATCTTACTCTTAATTCTTTCAGTAATAACTTTACCATACACTTTACCAGGTACACTCAACAAACTTATCCCCCTATAATTTTTGCACTCTCTTTTGTCCCCTTTGCCTTTATACAAAGGAACTATGCATGCTCTCTGCCAATCCCTAGGTACCTTACCCTCTTCCATACATTTATTAAATAATTGCACCAACCACTCCAAAACTATATCCCCACCTGCTTTTAACATTTCTATCTTTATCCCATCAATCCCGGCTGCCTTACCCCCTTTCATTTTACCTACTGCCTCACGAACTTCCCCCACACTCACAACTGGCTCTTCCTCACTCCTACAAGATGTTATTCCTCCTTGCCCTATACACGAAATCACAGCTTCCCTATCTTCATCAACATTTAACAATTCCTCAAAATATTCCCTCCATCTTCCCAATACCTCTAACTCTCCATTTAATAACTCTCCTCTCCTATTTTTAACTGACAAATCCATTTGTTCTCTAGGCTTCCTTAACTTGTTAATCTCACTCCAAAACTTTTTCTTATTTTCAACAAAATTTGTTGATAACATCTCACCCACTCTCTCATTTGCTCTCTTTTTACATTGCTTCACCACTCTCTTCACCTCTCTCTTTTTCTCCATGTACTCTTCCCTCCCTTGGGGTGCACAATAAACTAGCCACTTTGGTGGCAAAATCTAATCTAACCAGGGCTTATAATAAATGCCTGGAATTGGTGGCAGAAGAAACTGTGAATAAGGTTAATTTAGAATTATATTTGGAATCATTACAGAATAGGTATGTCATATAAACTGTATTACAAAGAATATGAAGGTGATCTGTGTAGATGATAATGAAACATATCTAAACATATCCCAACACCTGAACCCCATTCTCTTTGCTGATGACACGACTTATGTCATCTCTCACCCTAATCTTGCCACCCTCAACACCATTGTTAATGAGGAGCTGATCAAAATATCAACTTGGATGACAGCCAATAAACTTACGCTTAACACTGACAAAACCTACTACAGTGGAACCTCAAAAATCGAACTTAATCCATTCCAGGAGCTAGTTCTAAATTCGAAAAGTCTGAAATTCAAAGCAATATTTCCCATAAGAAATAATGGAAATACAATTAATCCGTTCCAGAAACCCAAAAATATTCACACAAAAAATACATTTTATAGAGATTAATTACAGTTTTACATAAAACAAATACTATAGTTTTTAATTATGTATAGTAATACATACATATAAAATAACATTTTTACTTACCTTTATTGAAGATTGGTGATGGCATCTGGAAGATAGGGAGGAGAAGAGAGGGAGTTAGGGTTAGTGTTTGGAAGGAGAATCCCCCTCCATGAAGACTTCAGGTAAAGCCCTCTCTGGGGTTACTTTCCTTCTCTGTCTTTTAATGCCACTAGGACCAGCTTGAGAGTTACTGGACCCCTGTCTCACAAAATAACTGTCTACAGTCCTTTGTTTCTGGTGCCTCTTTAACATTTCCCTAAAATGGGACATGGTTCTGTCACTGAACTTGTTGCAAAGATGGCTTGTTTCAGCTTGCTCAGGGTGGTACTTCTCCACAAACATTTGGACATCATTCCACTTGGCACAAATCTCCTTAATCTTTGAAGAAGGCACCTCATCCACTCCCTCTTCCTCCTCCTCTGAAGCAAGTTCCTCAGCTGTGGTCTGATACTGCTCCAGATGAAGCTCTTGCAGCTCTTCAGTGTTAGCTCTTCCCTGTGGTCCTCCATCAATTCTTCCACATCCTCACCACTCACCTCCAACCCCAGGGTGTTCCCCAATGCCACAGTAGAGTCCACAACAGGCAGAGGGTGAGCTGGGTCAGGGTCAGGGTCAGCCTCAAACCCTTCAAAATCCCTCTTTTGGACACAATCTGGCCATAATTGTCTCCAAGCACAGTTCAAAGTCCTGGAAGTCACTCCCTCCCAAGCCTTACCTATAAGGCTTATGGAGCTGTAGATGTTGAAGTGATTCCTCCAGAACTCTCTTAGGGTCAACTTAGTGTGTGGTCACTTCAAAGCACTTTTCAAACACTGCTTTTGTGTAGAGCTTTTTGAAGTTAGAAATGACCTGCTGGTCCATGAGCTGGAGGAGAGGAGTGGTGTTAGGAGGCAAGAACTTCACCTTTATAAAACTGAAGTCCTTAGACAAGAGGTCTAATAAGTTTGGAGGATGAGCAGGAGCATTGTCCATTAACAGGAGGCACTTGAGTGACAATTTCGTTTCCTGGAGGTATTTTGTCACACTGGGGCCAAACACTTCATAGACCCACTCTTTGAAAATTTGTCTTGTGACCCATGCCTTATGATTAGCTTTCCACAAGACACTTAACTTGTTCTTAAAGACATTTTTTTCTTAAACACTCTGGGATTTTCTGAATGATACACAAGTAAAGGCTTCACTTTAAAATCACCACTAGCATTAGCACAGAACAAAAGAGTAAGTCTGTCTTTCATAGGCTTGTGTCCTGGCAGTGCCTTTTCCTCCTGTGTGATGAAGGCCCTTTTTGGCATTTTCTTCCAAAACAAACCTGTTTCGTCACAATTAAACACTTGTTCAGGTTTCAATTCTTCACTGTCTATGTACCCCTTAAACTCCTGTACAAACTTCTCAGCCATCCGTTAGTCTGAACTGGCTGCCTCACCATGTCTTACAACATTGTGTATGCCACTATGCTTCTTAAATCTGCCAAACCAGCCTCTGCTGGCCTTAAATTCACTATCGGCACTGGTTTCAAGAGTTTTCTGTACCAGATCGACATGCAACTTCCTTGCCTTTTCGCAAATAATCGTCTCTGAAACACTATCACCTGCAATCTCTTTATCCTTGATCCACACCAGCAACAACTTCTCAACCTCTTCAACTATTTGTGGTCTTTTTTTGGTTAGCATATTAACACCTTTTGCAACATCAGCTTCCTTGATTTGTTCTTTCTTTGACAGGATAGAACCGATGGTCGACTTGTTTTTCCCATACATCCTGGCAAGCTCAACAAGTCTCACACCACTCTCATACTTCTGTATTATTTCCTTCTTCACATCTATGGTGTTTCTCACTTTCTTTACCACAGGGGTACCACTAGCAAGTTTCCTTGGGCCCATGGCAGCTTATTTCACAGTCCCACAAGCACTAAACACAACGAAATAATCTTAAAATGCTTGAATGAGAGTGTAGGTTAGTGTTCACTCAAGCATAAACAAAGCTAGACTGCTCACGGCGCCTGCGTGGGGACGCGGACAGAGCGGGCCGGCAGACAGGTCCCGTACCCGGCGGTCCAAAAATAGGGGCATGTTCAATAATAGGGACACAGTTTGTCCAAAAAAATGGTCCTATTTTCGAAATGTTCGATATGTGATATGTTCGATTTTTGAGGTTCCACTGTATATTATGTTTGGTAGCAGAGCAGGAGTTGCGCAAATTAACATTAAGATCGACAACACTCTAATTGCCAGACATAATGAGGGCAAATTCCTAGGCCTATACCTTGACAACAACCTGAATTTCAGCACCCATATCCAACACATAACCAAAAAAGTATCCAAAACAGTTGGGATCCTCTCCAAGATACAATACTACGTGCCACAAAATGCCCTTCTCACACTATACCACTCACTTATTTATCCATACCTCACCTATGCTATTTGTGCTTGGGGATCAACTGCAGCAACACACCTAAAGCCAATAATAACCTAACAAAAAGCTGCAGTAAGAATAATCACTAAATCCCATCCCTGGCAACACCCCTCCCCCACTCTTCATAAATCTAAACTTACTCCCTGTTTAGTACATCCACACTTACTACTGTGTAATCTACATCTACAGGACCTTAAATTCCAATATTAACCTTGACCTAAAATGCTTTCTTGATAGTTGTGACAGAACCCACAGGCATAACACCAGACACAAACATCTCTATGACATTCCCCGTGTCCGACTAAACCCTTTACAAAAATTCAATGTATGTCAAAGGCCCTAAAATCTGGAAAACCCTACCTGAAAACTCTAGAACTGCAGACACATTCATCACCTTGAAAACTACCATTAGAAAACATCTTATCTCCCTGTTACACCCTGTCAACTAATTACACGAATACCACCTTGTGGTTCACACTTACACTCACTCACCCATTTGACCATAAACAGAAATATTTATCTCAATCTTAAAATAATGAATCCTAACTAGTCATAAGTTGGCCTGTGATACTCCAATACTGAAACTATGTATTGTACCAAAGCAAAAGCATTCATATTGCTAAACTCACAAACTAGTATTTAGTCACTTAGCCATAATACCAACTTACCTCATAATTTGTAATATTTTAAAGTTAAGAATTAATCTAAGTCTGCTCGAAATGCCTAGCCATGCTAGGTGTTCTAGTGGCCCCCTCTGTAATTAGTATTTTACTACATGTAAACCACACAATAACCAAATTCTGTAAACTCAGCATTTTAATCCTTATAGAGAATAAACTTTGAAAGGGAATTGTTAATCAATCAATATTATGAACTAAAAGAGAAAATACTATCATGTAAAAAGTGAGGCCTTAAATAAATTAAAATGTATAAATATTGCAGTTCATTAGTCTGTTAATATAAATGCAAAGTCTTTGCCCAAATTCCTAGACTTATGTACCAACATTTAATCCAGGAGACAACTGGGAGGAATTCTGGTAAGTGTTTAAGGCTTCTGTGCATATGAGGAATGACCTAGCAGATGTCATAAAATTATTTTATCTCAAAGGGCAGGTAAGAAGCAATGCTTATGCCCTGATCAGGGCTGGCCTTAAGCCGACTGAACCATCTGTACTCAATTGGGCCCCTTGCTAAAGTGTATTCTACTCTCGGCTTGTCCAGTACACACAACAACACTAAGTAAAAAAGAAGGGGCATCTGGAGAAAGGATTTTTTCCAAGCTGAAACTGATCAAAACTTACTTGAAATCATCAATTCAGCAAGAACGTTTAAACGGTCTGGCAATTATGTCCATTGAATCTGAAATTAGCAGGAGTTTAAACTTCGACAAAAGTCTAAAAGACTTTGCAGAGAAAAAAGCAAGAAAAATAACTTTCTCCAAATAAAATACCTTGAGTATACCTGGAGAGGGTTCTGGAGGTCATGGCCCGATCTGTAACCAGGCCTCATGGTGGATCACGGCCTGATCAACCAGGCTGTTACTGTTGGCCACATGCAAACTGACGTACGAACCACTGCCTGGCTGGTCAGGTACTGACTTTAGGTGCTTGTCCAGTGCCTGCTTGAAGACAGCCAGGGATCTATTGGTAATCCCCCTTATGTATGCTGGGAGGCAGTTGAACAGTCTTGGGCCCCTGAAACTAATTGTGTTGTCTCTTATCATGCTAGTGGCACCACTGCTCTTCATTGGGGGGATGTTGCACCATCTGCCGAGTCTTTTGTTTTCATAGGGAGTGATTTTCATGTGCAAATTTGGAACTAATCCCTCTAGGATTTTCCAAGTGTATATGATTATGTATCTCTTCCACATGCATTCTAGGGAGTACAGGTTTAGGAACTTCAAGCGTTCCCAATAATTGAGGTGTTTTATTGCAGTTATGTGTGCCGTGAAGGTTCTCTGTACATTTTCTAGGTCAGCAATTTCACCTGCCTTGAAAGGTGCCATTAGTGTGCAGCAGTATTCCAACCTAGATAGAACAAGCTACCTGAAGAGTACCATCATGGGCTTGGCATCCCTAGTTTTGAAGGTTCTCATTATCCATCCTGTCATTTTTCTAGCAGATGTGATTGATACAATGTTAGGGTCTTTGAAGGTGAGATCTTCTGACATGATCACTCCCACGTCTTTTACATTAGTTTTTTGCTCTATTGTGTGATCGGAATTTGATTTATACTCTGATGTAGTTTCAATTTCCTCATGTCTTGGTAGGTAAGACACATAGGCAACATTTAGGCAACTTTATTCCGAAACGTTTCGCCTACACAGTAGGCTTCTTCAGTTGAGTACAGAAAGTAGGCAGGAGCAGTAGAGATGTGAAGATGATGTAATCAGTCCATCACCCTTGAAGTCATAGATTTGAGGTTGTCAGTCCCTCAGCCTGGAGAATTTCTGTTCCAAAGTCTGGAACTAACTGAAGATCAAGCGACAGTGTTGAGACTTAAATACTGTCGGAAGGAGAGGTGCAGAGTAGTAGTAGTGAGAATGTAGCCATTGAGGGGTCACGTCCCTCTCAGATCAAACAGTTCTCACTTGAAAAAGTTGTCCAAGGTGTTTTCTCTTCTGTACCAAGATGCCATTGTGTTGCAGTGTCTGACAGAGTGAATATAAAAATGGTATACAATATGGACAGGTTGGTAGGTAAGGCACATAGGCAACATTTTTTTTTATTTATTTATTTATTTATTTATTAACAATTTGAGCACACATACAGAGGTACAAAAAAATACAGATAAGAGCAGCATGCCAAAGCCACTTATACTATGCATAGCATTATGGGCTGGCTTAAAATTAACTTAAGATTAACTAAGCAATGATGAAATCAGTGATAAAACATTAATGTAAACAGATTACTATAAAGCACAAGTGAGTATTACAAAGACAGGTCATATGGTTGCATGCATTGTTGTACATTCAGTCATATGGAGTATTCTGTTAGGTAGTGTATTTAAAAAATAATAAAGTTAGATTGGGTTTTAGGTTTAACATTTATGTGATATAATTGTGAGAAACATTTAAGATATACAATTTATAAGGTTCAGTTATTCAGTATTTATTTGGTTTTGGGTGAGTAAGTGATCTTTGAGAAGAGACTTGAATTTATAAACAGGTAGTGTTTCTTTTATGTTTACAGGTAATGAATTGCAGATTTTAGGGCCTTTTATGTGCATTGAGTTTTTGCATAGTGTGAGATGGACACGAGGAACATCAAAGAGTGATCTGTGCCTTGTGTTATGGTCATGTGTTCTGTTGAGGTTGGCAAGGAGATGTTTGAGGGGAGGGTTAATATCAGAGTTAAGTGTTCTATGTATGTAATAGGTGCAGTAATAGGTAATAGGTAACTTTATTCTGAAATGTTTCGCCTACACAGTAGGCTTCTTCAGCCTACTGTGTAGGCGAAATGTTTTGGAATAAAGTTGCCTAAATGTTGCCTATGTGTCTTACCTACCAACCTGTCGGTATTATATACCATTTTGATATTCCTCATGTCTTCCATATCAGAGTAACTGAAATCTCTCATCATTGAATTTCATATTGTTTTCTGCGGCCCATTTAAAGATTTGGTTGATGTCCGCCTGGAGTCTTGCTGTGTCTTCAATTGAAGACATTGTCATGCAAATTTGGGTATCATCTGCAAAAGAAGACACAGCACTGTGGCTTATATCCCTGTCTATGTCAGATATGAGGATGAGGAATAAGATGGGAGCAAGTACTGTGCCTTGTGGAACAGAGCTTTTCACTGTAGCCACCTCAGACTATACTCTGTTTACTACTACTCTTTGTGTTCTGTTTGTTAGGAAATTATAGATCCATCTACCAACTTTTCCTGTTATTCCTTTATCACTTATTTTGTGTGCTATTACACCATGGTCACACTTATCAAAGGCTTTTGCAAAGCCTTTGTATATTACATCTGTATTTTGTTTATCTTCTAGAGCATCCAGGACCTTGTCATAGAGGTCCAGTAGCTGGGACAGACAGGAGCGACCTGATCTAAACCCATGTTGCCCTGGGTTGTGTAACTGATGGGTATCTACATGGGTGGCAATCTTGCTCCTTAGAACGCTTTCAAAGACTTTTATGATATGGGACGTTAGCACTATTAGTCTGTAGTTTTTTGCTATTGCTTTACTACCCCCTTTGTGGAGTGGGGCTATGTCTGTTAAAGGCAATAATAATATGAATCATTTTTAGTTTATGACTGTTAAGTGATTTTTAGAAGTTTAAAAAAGATATATTGTTTCCAACAGTTCACTTAAATTCTGATTTTTTTTATTTTCTGAAAATAAATTAATGTTTTTAATAAATCATTTCACAGTCACCAAAGCAAGTGGTTTTATGACTATGTACTTTTCAGAGTTGATATACAAAGTTTGTTGTTATTTGTAGGCTTACATATATGTAATTTTATATTAAAATGCAGCTTACATCTGTTTGGTCTATTAACTCACATGCATGTTTTAAGAGCACAGTTTGAGTGCTTTCCATACATGGTGCCCACCAAAATTGTTCCCAATTGGGCCCCGCACCTCCTAAGGCTGACTCTGACCTCTGTAATCTTTTGACTACCACCCACAGGATGGGTATGGTGGTGACTACCACTCACAGGATGGGTATGGTGGTGACTACCACTCACAGGATGGGTATGGTGGTGACTACCACTCACAGGATGGGTATGGTGGTGACTACCACTCACAGGATGGGTATGGTGATGACTACCACTCACAGGATGGGTATGGTGGTGACTACCACTCACAGGATGGGTATGGTGGTGACTACCACCCACAGGATGGGTATGGTGTGACTACCACCCACAGGATGGGTATGTGGTGCATAATAAACATATTAAACTAAACATAATGGGACCCGGTGGCCTGGTGGCTAAAGCTCCCGCTTCACACACGGAGGGCCCGGTTTCGATTCCCGGCAGGTGGAAACATTTCGACATGTTTCCTTACACTATTGTCCTGTTCACCTAGCAGCAAATAGGTACTTGGGTGTTAGTCGACTGGTGTGGGTCGCATCCTGGGGGACAAGATTGAGGACCTCAATGGAAAAAAATTAGACAGTCCTCGATGACGCACTGACTTTCTTGGGTTATCCTGGGTGGCTAACCCTCCAGGGTTAAAAATCCAAACGAAATCTTATCTTTTCTTATTTTATCTTAGCCCCAAAGCTTTGATAGCTGAACAAGTACAAAGGTAATGAACTTTTACATGGCCTGGTGGCTAAAGCTCCCGCTTCACACACGGAGGGCCCGGGTTCGATTCCCTGCGGGTGGAAATTCCGACACGTTTCCTTACACCTGTTGTCCTGTTCACCTAGCAGCAAATAGGTACCTGGGTGTTAGTCGACTGGTGTGGGTCGCATCCTGGGGGACAAGATTAAGGACCCCAATGGAAATAAGTTAGACAGTCCTAGATGACGCACTGACTTTCTTGGGTTATCCTGGGTGGCTAACCCTCCGGGGTTAAAAATCCGAACGAAATCTCTTATCTTATATCTTGTCACATGACCAGGTTACACAGGTAGTGAACCATTCACACGTCCACACATTATTAGTGCAAATATTAATTGAGTCATACACACACACACACACACACACACACACACACACGGCCAGTGAGAGTGACCTTCAAGGCAGAAGCGACTCGGACCAGGATCCTGCAGGAGAAAGCACGATTAAGGGACATGACGGCATACAGGAAGGTGTATCTCGACCGCGACAGAACACAAGAAGAAAGGAAGAAACTGAGAGAGATGGTACAAAGGCGAAAGGAGGAAAGAGAGGGGATGGAGAAGACAGACAGGAGATCCCAGACCCAGGAAGAAGATCAAATACAGCCTCCCTCACAACTTTCTATAGAAGCCTCCCAACCAGGTCAACCCCAGTGCAACCAAACACTCTAAATCAAAACACCCATGCCACATCCAATGCCCCCACCCACTACATTACAAACTTCACCCCCACAGCAACAACCCATAGTTCCTTACCAGGTCTCCCACTTCCCCAACCCCAATATACTTCCCAGACCACAGTCTTAGAAAAGAAGTTGAAGGTGTGGTATACAAATGCAGATGGAATAACAAACAAGTATGAGGAGTGGCACAAAAGAATCAAAGAGACATCCCCAGACATAATAGCACTCACAGAAACAAAACTCACCAGAATAATAACAGATTCAATCTTTCCATCCGGATATCAAATTCTCAGGAAAGACAGAGGGAGGAGAGGGGGAGGAGGAGTTGCACTGCTCATTAAAAACCAGTGGGGTTTTGAGAAAATGGAAGGAATGGATGGCATGGGCGAAAGGGACTACTTAGTAGGAACAATCCAGTCTGAGGGACATAAGGTGATAATTGCAGTAATGTACAACCCACCACAGAACTGCAGGAGGCCAAGAGAAGAATACGATGAGAGCAACAGAGCAATGATCGACACACTAGCCGAGGTGGCCAGGAGAGCACACATGGGGGGAGCAAAGTTACTAGTTATGGGTGATTTCAATCACAAGGAGATTGACTGGGAAAACCTGGAGCCCCATGGGGGTCCCGAAACATGGAGAGCCAAGATGATGGATGTGGTACTGGAGAACCTCATGCATCAACATGTTAGAGACACTACCAGAGAGAGAGGAGAGGATGAACCAGCAAGGTTGGACCTTGTATTCACCATGAGTAGTTCGGACATCGAGGGTATCATGTATGAAAGGCCCCTGGGAGCTAGTGATCATGTGGTTCTGTGCTTCGACTACATAGTTGAGCTCCAAGTGGAGAGAGTAGCAAGAATAGGCTGGGAAAACCAAACTACAAAAGGGGGAACTACTCAGGCATGAGGAACTTCCTTCAAGACATTCAGTGGGAGAGGGAACTGACAGGAAAACCAGTACAAGAAATGATGGACTATGTAGCAACAAAATGCAAGGAGGCAGAGGAGAGGTTTGTTCCCAAGGGAAACAGAAATAATGGGAAGAACAGAACAAGTCCTTGGTTCACCCAAAGGTGTAGGGAAGCAAAAACTAGGTGTACTAGAGAATGGAAAAGGTACAGAAGACAGAGAACTCAGGAAAATAAAGAAATCAGCCGAAGAGCCAGAAACGAATATGCACAGATAAGAAGGGAGGCTCAGAGACAATATGAAAATGACATAGCATCAAAAGTAAAGACTGACCCGAAGCTGTTGTACAGCCACATCAGGAGGAAAACAACAGTTAAGGACCAGGTAATCAGACTGAGGAAGGGTGATGTTGAATTCACAAGAAACGACCGAGAGGTATGTCAGGAGCTCAACACAAGATTTAAAGAAGTATTTACAGTGGAAACCAGTAGGACTCCAAGAAATCAGAACAGGGGGGCACACCAGCAAGTGCTGGATGAGGTACATATAACCAAGGAGGAGGTGAAGAAGCTGCTATGCGAACTTGACACCTCAAAGGCGGTGGGACCAGACAACATCTCTCCATGGGTCCTTAAAGAGGGAGCAGAGATATTGTGTGAGCCATTAACAAAGATCTTCAACACATCATTTGAAACTGGGCAACTCCCTGAGGTATGGAAAATGGCAAATGTAGTCCCAATTTTTAAAAAGGGAGACAGACATGAGGCACTAAACTACAGACCTGTATCACTAACGTGTATAGTATGCAAGGTCATGGAGAAGATCATCAGGAGGAGAGTGGTGGGGCACCTGGAAAGAAACAAGTGTATAATTGACAACCAGCACGGTTTCAGGGAAGGAAAATCCTGTGTCACAAACCTACTAGAGTTTTATGACAAGGTGACAGAAGTAAGACAAGAGAGAGAGGGGTGGATCGACTGCGTATTTTTGGACTGCAAGAAGGCCTTCGACACAGTTCCTCACAAGAGGTTACTGCAAAAGCTAGAGGACCAGGCACACATAACAGGAAAGGCACTGCAATGGATCAGAGAATATCTGACAGGGAGGCAACAACGAGTCATGGTACGCGACGAGGTGTCAGAGTGGGCGCCTGTGACAAGCGGGGTTCCACAGGGGTCAGTCCTAGGACCTGTGCTGTTCTTGGTATACGTGAACGACATAATGGAAGGGATAGACTCAGAAGTGTCCTTGTTTGCAGATGATGTGTAGTTAATGAGAAGAATCGAATCGGACGAGGATCAGGCAGGACTACAAAGAGACCTGGACAGGCTACAAGCCTGGTCCAGCAACTGGCTCCTTGAATTTAACCCTGCCAAATGCAAAGTCATGAAGATTGGGGAAGGGCAAAGAAGACCGCAGACACAATATAGTTTAGATGGCCAAAGACTGCAAACCTCACTCAAGGAAAAAGATCTGGGGGTGAGTATAACACCGAGCATATCTCCTGAGGTGCACATCAATCAGATAACTGCTGCAGCATACGGGCGCCTGGCAAACCTACGGATAGCGTTCCGATACCTCAGTAAGGATTCGTTTAAGACTCTGTATACCATCTACGTCAGGCCCATACTGGAGTATGCAGCACCAGTTTGGAATCCACACCTAGTCAAGCACGTCAAGAAATTAGAGAAAGTGCAAAGGTTTGCAACAAGACTAGTCCCAGAGCTACGGGGATTGTCCTATGAAGAAAGGTTGAGGGAAATCGGCCTGACGACACTGGAGGCCAGGAGGGTCAGGGGAGACATGATAACGACATATAAAATACTGCGCGGAATAGACGAGGTGGACAAAGACGAGATGTTCCAGAGATGGGACACAGACACAAGAGGTCACAATTGGAAGTTGAAGACTCAGATGAATCAAAGGGATGTTAGGAAGTATTTCTTCAGTCATAGAGTAGTCAGGCCATGGAATAGCCTAGAAAGTGATGTGGTGGAGGCAGGAACCATACATAGTTTTAAGGCGAGGTATGATAGAGCTCATGGGGCAGGGAGAGAGAGGACCTAGTAGCAATCAGCGAAGAGGCGGGGCCAGGAGCTGTGACTCGACCCCTGCAACCACAAATAGGTGAGTACAAATAGGTGAGTACACACACACACACGTGTGGTAATGCTATATTTACAGTGATCAAAGTCAGGGTATTTTTCCAGAATGGTTTGTAATATACCACTGTGGATAAAATACTTTGACAGATACCTAAAGTCAGTGCCAGATCAGCCAGGCTGTGGTTCGTACGTTGGACTATGTGCAGCCATCAGTAACAGCCTAGTTGATCCACTAGGAGGCCTGGTCATGGCCTGGGCCATGGGGGCATTGATCCCCAGAATACCCTCCAGGGAGACTCCAGGTAGAGGGTTAGCCACCCAGAATCATAGAAAGAGATGTAAGCCATAGCTCCATGTCTTCCTTTGCAGATGACACCCGAATTTGCATGACAGTGTCCTCCAGTGAAGACACCACAGGACTCCAGGCGGACATCAACCAAATCAATATCAAAATGTTAATTTCCTTGTAAAGCTTACAATGTGTGGTTTACATGTTATAAAATATTAATTACAAAGAAGGCCACTAGCATGCCAAGGCATATCAAGCAGACTAATACTAATTCTTACTCTATATTGATACAGGTTATGGAGCAATATGTACTTTTGAACATACATTATAAGATACATACATAATTAGAGGTATACCCAATTAGATGCATACATAATTAGATTTATTATAGTGAGGTAGTACATATTACATAATAATACAGTGGACCCCCGGTATACGATATTAATTCGTTCCTGAGAGCTCATCGTATGCCAAAATTATCGGAAGGCGAATTAATTTTCCCCATAAGAAATAATGGAAATCAAATTAATCCATGCAAGACACCCAAAAGTATGAAAAAAAAAAGTTTTACCACATGAAATATTAAGTTTAATGAACACAAACTGAAGAAGACATGCACAGTTTGTAGTACTCTACTATCAATAGAATACATGACACTTACCTTTAATGAAGATCTGGTGATGATTGATGGGATGGGAGGAGAGGAGAGTGTCGAAGTTGTTAATGTTTAGAAGAGGAATCCCTTTCCAGCCTTTTCACATATGATTGCTTGAGAGATGCTATCTCCTGCTATCTGTTTTTCATTTATCCACACCAATAACAGTCTCTCAACATCTTCTAACACTTGCGATCTCTGTTTCGAAAACAGATATGCACCTTTTGCAAGAACAGCTTCCTTGATTGCCGTTTTCCTGACCACTATAGTAGCGATGGTTGATTGGGGTTTTGTATACAACCTGGCCAGCTCCGACACACGCACCACGCACTCCACTTTCGTACTTTGCAATTATCTCTTTCTTCATTACAATAGTCATTAGCACCCTTTTTCTCGAAGGGTTGGCACTAGAAGCTTTCTTGGGGCCCATGGTGACATATTTTGCAGAAACAAGCACCAAAAACACTGTGATAATATGGAATGTAAGAGAGCAGGTAAGAGCAGCATGCCAAAGCCACTTATATGCATAGCATTACGGGCTGGCTTAAAATTAACTTAAGATTAACTAAGCAATGATGAAATCAGTGATAAGACATTATTGTAAACAGATAACTATAAAATACAAATGAGTATTACAAAGACAGGTCCTATGGTTGCATGCATTGCTGTTCATTCAGTAGAATGGAGTATTCTGTTAGGTAGTGTATTTAAAAAAATAACAAAGTTAGGTTTAACATTTGTGTGATATAATTGTGAGTAACATTTAGGATATACAATTTATATGGTTCAGTTATTCAGTATTTATTTGGTTTTGAGTGAGTAAGTGAACTTTGAGAAGAGACTTGAATTTATAAACAGGTAGTGTTTCTTTTATATTTACAGGTAATGAATTCCAGATTCTAGGGCCTTTTATGTGCATTGAGTTTTTGCATAGAATGTACCGAATGTATGCTTAGATGCGAGCACACTGGCTGGTGGCTTGTAAACACTGGCATGCATGGGGCAGTTCAGGCCACATGGGGACATGTCCCGGACGAATCATGTGTGGCGGGTTTTTTAACGAGTGGCGAGGCAAAATTTTTGCATTAAAATGTATCGTATACCGGATTTAACATATACCAATGCCATCGTATACCAGGGGTCCACTGTATTACAAATGGTAAATTTAGTAATGGGATTGGATTTGTCATGGCATGGTGCACTGTTTCTATTAAAACTCCTATAATGGAAGAGTTTCTTAGGCAAACTTAGGACTAACTTAGGATATAATAAACAATAGCTATACATTTTGAATTTTATGTTTACAGTCATTTGGGTGAGTGTTAGTGTAAATTAGGGGGAATTAGAGATAATAAGAGTAAGATTATATTGTTTTGGATGTGTTCATAATACAAAAAGAAATTTAAGTGGTTTTTATTTGGTTAGCTGGTGATGGAGTGTGTTAGAGAGATAAGATGTTTTCTAACGGTAGTTTTCAAAATGGTGGTTCAGTTTGTGGTTCTAGAGTTTTCAGGCAGGGAGTTCCAGATTTTAGGCCCTTTTATGTACATCAAATTTTTGTAGAGGTTTAGCTGGACACGAGGAATATCATAGAGATTTTTGTGTCTGGTATTGTGTTTATGTGTCCTGTTGCAACTGTCAAGAAAGTGTTTAGTTCAGAATTAATAATAGAATTTATGGTTCTATAGATGTAGGTTGCACAGTAGTATGTGTGAATGTTCTGTATGGTGAGTAGGTTTAGATCTTTGAAGAGTGGAGGTGTGTGTTGCCTAGTATTGGATTGTGTGATTATTCTTACTGCAGCTTTTTGTTGGGTTATTATTTAAATGGGCCACAGAAAACAATATGAAGTTCAATGATGAGAAATTTCAATTAGTGCCATATGGAAAACGTGAGGAAATTAAAACTATATTGGAGTATAAAACAAATTCCAACCACACAATAGAGCAAAAAACTAATGTAAAGACCTGGGAGTGATCATGTCGGAAGATCTCACCTTTGAAGATCATAACATTGTATCAACTACATCTGCTAGAAAACTGACAGGATGGATAATGAGAATCTTCAAAACTAGGGATGCCAAGCCCATGATGACACTCTTCAGGTCACTTGTTCTATCTAAGCTGGCATACTGCTGTACACTAACAGCTAAACATGTTGATAAATGGTTCACCTATCTCAAGACAGGCAGAGGGCAGATTTCTAGGTCTCCACCTTGACTGCAGTCTCAAATTTCAGACACACATACAGCAAATTTCCAAGAAAGTCTCCAAAACAGTAGGCATCCTTTCAAAGTTACGGTACTATGTACCCCAATCAGCTCTTCTAGCTTTGTACCACTCTCTCACTTGACCTTATCTCACCTATGGTATTTATGCATGGGGCTAAACCACAGCAAATCATCTTAGGCCTTTAATAACCCAGCAAAAAGCTGCAGTGCAATTGATTACCAACTCCTGCATTAGACAACACACTCCACCTCTTTTCAAGAGTCTTAAGTTGCTAAATTTACAAAACATCCACACTTATTATTGTGTATTACGATAAACTTTATAAACCATAGGTGATGTTAGTCTAGAAGACTTTTATGGAGAATTATTCTCCAGTTACATCGTAATAAGGTTATAAGGAGATCGAAAAAACTTTGTAAAAATGTATCTTTAATATAAAGCAGATATCGTTATAGACTTAAAAGTTACATCCTCTATTTTCTAAGATCAGGCTGTTGACTTAGAAAACTTGAAGTCTCTACACACGAGAACTTCTATACATGTATAATGAAAATTCCATAATATCTCACAATTTCTGGTGACTTTAGAGAATAAAGCTCTAGACCAAATGCTTCTCTGTTTAGGTTAAAAGGAGTAAGCCATGAAGACCTTCTCTATACCCTGAGAGATGTTGTACTGCCTGTTCTACTCCACTCACCTCTGACATAAGATCACGTCAGGTGGGTAGTAACCAGAGGTGAGGTCATAAATGATTGTTATCACTGGTAAATGATGCATCAGTGCAAAATGCATATACAGTGGACCCCCAACTTATGATGTCCTCAACCTACATTAAAACCGACTTACGATGCTTGTCAGTGTAAAAATTTGACCCTGACATACGTTGAAAAACTCGACTTACATCATTCGTCCTGTACGCGTCCACGTGTCTGTCTGGCCTGAGCACCTCAGCTGAGCTAGTGTGACATTGTTTACAAGCCAAGGCAGACGGTTGCACGTATACATTCAATAAATTTTGTATTATTCCAGTGTTTTTAGTGCTTGAAACTGCTAAATAAGCCACCATGGGCCCAAAGAAAACTTCTAGTGCCAACCCTGTGGTAAAAAGGGTGAGAAATACTATCGTACCATGGTCAGCTGCTGCTGCACCACGATCAGCTGCTGCTGCACCAGAGTCAGCCCCTCATGGAAGGTTCCTTGATGTTGGTGAGGGGCTCTTGATTTAGGGAATTGGATCTGTGCTCCAGTTCCCCAAATTAAGCCTGAATGCCTTCCACATCCCCCCCCCTGGCGTTGTATAATCCTGCGGGTTTAGCGCTTCCCCGTTGATTATAATAATAATGCACCACAGTCAGCTGCTGCTGCACCATGGTCAGCTGCTGCTGCTGCTGTAGCACCATCAGCTGCTGCTGCACCAGGATCAGCTGCTGCTGCACCACGATCAGCTGCACCACGATCAGCTGCTGCTGCACCACGGTCAGCTGCTGCTGCACCATGGTCAGCTGCTGCTGCTGCTGCAGCACCATCAGCTGCTGTAGCACCATCAGCTGCTGCTGCACCACAGTCAGCTGCTGCTGCATCATGGTCAGCTGCTGCTGCTACTGTAGCACTGTCAGCTGCTGCTGCTGCTGTTGCTGCCATAGCACTGTCAGTTGCTGCTACTGCTGCTGCTGCTGTAGCACTGTCAGTTGCTGCTACTGCTGCTGCTGCTGTAGCACTGTCAGCTGCTGCTGCACCACGGTCAGCTGCTGCTGCACCATGGTCAGCTGCTGCTGCACCATGGTCAGCTGCTGTTGCACCATGGTCAGCTGCTGCTGCACCATGGTCAGCTGCTGCTGCACCATGGTCAGCTGCTGCTGCACTACGGTCAGCTGTACTACTTGAAGATGTGGACAGACTGTTATTGGTGTGGCTTATCGAGAATACCGAGAAAAAATTAACGCTAGAGGGTTAGCCACCCAGGATAACCCAAGAAAGTCAGTGTGCCATCGAGGACTGTCTAACTTATTTCCACTGTGGTCCTTAATCTTGTCCCCCAGGATGCAACCCATACCAGTCGACTAACACCCAGGTGAACAGGAAAAAATGCCTGGAACTATTGCTCATATTGGTAAATTTAAGGCCAGCAAAGGTTGGTTTGAGAGATTTAAGAATCATAGCAGCATACACAATGTGATAAGGCCTGTTCTGGAAGAAAATTCCAAATAGGACCTACATTACTTACATTACCTACATTACTTACATTACCTACATTACTTAATCTTGTCCCCCAGGATGCAAACCATACCAGTTGACTAACACCCAGGTGAACAGGAAAAAATGCCTGGAACTAATGCTCATATTGGTAAATTTAAGGCCAGCAAAGGTTGGTTTGAGAGATTTAAGAATCATAGCAGCATACATAATGTGATAAGGCCTGTTCTGGAAGAAAATTCCAAATAGGACCTACATTACTCAGGAGGAAAAGGCACTCCCAGGACTCATCACTACATCTTCAATAAAGGTGTCATTCTTTCTTTGTTTAGTAAACTAGTACATGCACAATATATATTGTGCATGCATCCTTCTTTTTGTGTGTAGGAAAATGTATATTTCATGTGGTAAAGAAATTTTTTTTCATACTTTTGGTTGTCCTGAACGGATAAATTTGATTTCCATTATTTCTTATGGGGAAAATTAATTCGACTTACAATAATTTCATCTTACGATGTGCTCTCAGGAACAGATTAATATCGTAAGTTGGGGGTAAGATAAGATAAGATAAGATAAGATTTCGTTCGGATTTTTAACCCCGGAGGGTTAGCCACCCAGGATAACCCAAGAAAGTCAGTGCGTCATCGAGGACTGTAACTTATTTCCATTGGGGTCCTTAATCTTGTCCCCCAGGATGCGACCCACACCAGTCGACTAACACCCAGGTACCTATTTGCTGCTAGGTGAACAGGACAACAGGTGTAAGGAAACGTGTCGAAATGTTTCCACCCGCCGGGAATCGAACCCGGGCCCTCCGTGTGTGAAGCGGGAGCTTTAGCCACCAGGCCACCGGGCCTGTATATACATAAAATGAAAAATGAGAAAGATGAAAATGAATATGTAATATTATAAAGCAGATTATTGTCATTTTAGCTAATAATGATGATAATCACAATGTAATATTAGACAGATGAACAAAATTCCAAGACATATTTAGAGAAATCGCATGTCAGCGAAATATTGTGCCTACTACATACACAGAACACTATACTCTAATGTAAACCGTCCTCTCAAACTCCTTGATAACCATAACAGAACACACAGCAATAATATGAGACGCAGATATCACTTTGATATCCCCCATGTTCATCTCTCCTTATGCAAAAATGCTATGCATGTAAAAGGCCCAAAGATCTGGACTTCATTGCCAGAAGAAACCAAAGGACCCCTGTCTGCAAATCAGTTTAAGAAATCACCTCATCACCCAAAACTAACCAGACGAACCATATCTAATCACTACTAAAGGCTACTCATATTGTACTGATGAATGCTCAACCACTTACTACCTCGAAATTAGGATGTCTGTTTTTTTTCATTGTTTTCAATAGTAGTAGACTGTAATACATTACATCATAATGTAAATTGTTTTATTGTAATACCAAATTTCATTGTTTTAAATAGGACTAAACTGTAATACATCATATTGTAAATTGTTTTAAATTGTTACATTGTAATACTGTAATCTTTATTAACTAATTCAATAGTGTAATAAGTCTCTACTAGACTTGTCAAAACCATGTAGCATCACCTGATGTAATATTCAGTTCTCCTGTACGCACTGTAACTCATCTAATGACCGTATGAACTATGTATTATTGCCTTACTATTCTTAAGTTAATCTTTAAGTTTGCCTGAAATGCTCTGCATACAAAGGGGCTTTTGGCATGTACACCCAACTATTATATTCCTCTGTACAACCATGTAATTTGTCAAAATAAAAATCCTAATCTTAATCTTTCAAGGCAGGTGAAATTGCTGACCTAGGATTTAGTAAGTAAGTTTATTCAGGTATACACAAATAGTTACATAGATTATCATACATAGCAGCATATGTGTAGAGAACCTAGGATAACCCAAAAAAGTCAGACAGAGTGACTTGTTTCCATTGGGGTCCTTTACAGAGAACCTTCACGGCACACTTAACTGTGATAAAACACCACAAATACTGGGAACGCTTGAAGTTCCTCAACCTGTACTCCCTAGAATGCAGGCAGGATAGATACATGATTATATACACTTGGAAAATCCTAGAGGAATTAGTACCAAACCTGCACAAGAAAATCATTCTCTCCGAAACCAAAAGACTTGGCAGACGATGCAACATCCCCCCAATGAAAAGCAGGGGTGTCACTAGCATGATAAGAGACAACACAATAAGTGTCAAGGGCCCAAGACTGTTCAACTGCCTCCCAGCATATATAAGGAGGATTACCAATAGACCCCTGGCTGTCTTCAAGAAGGCACTGGACAGGCACCTCAAGTCAGTACCTGACCAGTTGGGCTGTGGTTCGTATGTCAGTTTGCGTGCAGCCAACAGTAACAACCTGGCTGCTCAGGCTCTGATCCACCATGAGGCCTAGTCACAGACTGAGCAGCTGGGGCACTGACCCCCAAAACCCTCTCTAGGTGTACATGTGTGCACTCATGTGTGTGTGTGTGTGTGTGTGTGACCCAATTAATATTTGCACTAATAACTCATTACAGTTGTGACCGGGTGTGGACATGTGAATGGCTCATTACTTTGTAATTTGTTCATGATTGTGACCATGTATAGACATGTAGATGGTTCATTACCTTTGTGATTTGTAATGACTGTGACCAGATCTACCTGGGGTTCATTACCACTGTAACTAGTTCAACTATCAAAATTTTGGGGCCCAGTCAGTGGACCCATTATGTACCTCGGTGATCTTTTGGCTACTGCCCACAGGATGGGTATGTGGTGCATAATAAAGATATTAAACTAACTAACCAGGATAACCCAGGGGAGGGTTAGCCACCCAGGATAACCAGGGGGAGGGTAATCCCCCATGATAATCCCTTGAATTCCTGCAGAAATTTTTCAGCTGCAAGTTTGTCTGAACTTGCAGCTTCACCATGCCTTACAGCACTGTGTATGCCACTGCACTTCTGAAATCTGTTAAATCAGCCTCTGCTGGCCTTAAATTCACTAACATCAGCACTATTTCCAGGCATTTTCTTTATGAGATCCACATGCAACTGCCTTGCCTTTGCACAAATGATCATCTCTGAAACACTATCTCCCACTAACTGTTTCTCGCTGATCCACAACTACAACAACTTCTCCACATCTTCCATTGTTTGTGATCTCTTTTTCGTTAACATGTTTACCCCTTTCCCCACATCAGCTTCCTTGATTTGTTCTTTCTTTGCCATGATGGAAGTGATTGTTGATTTGAATATCCCATACATCATGGCAAGTTCCAGCACCCACACACCACTCTCATATTTTTCATTAACTTCTTGATTAAATTCCATTGCGTTTCTCACTTTCTTTACCAAAGGGCTGGCACTCTGAACTTTCTTTGGGCCCATGGTGGTTTATTTCACAGTCGCGCTTAACAAACACAAAAACCAATGGATTTTATGGAAATGTTTGGATGAATGCGTGGAGTATATGCTCATTTATCAAGAGACAGAGGGAAACTGACTTGCCTATGCAGTGTATAATATAGATGATTTACAAGGCACCGGCCAAAATATAGAGCAAAATTTCTGCCCCAAAACCAGCCTAAATACGAATTGGCTCATAAATGCAGGGGCTGATATTCGGGGTTCCACTGTAAGAGGACGTTACACTCCAGCGACCTCACTCATGTTTCTCTAATTAATAGTTGCCAACAGAAAAATTATTGGGAAAGACTACAATACAAGATAATTGAATAGGAAATACATCTGGAAGGGTCCAGATTTATGAAGAAAGGGAAGAAATAATGATGGTATGAAACTATGAAGGGAAAACATAATGTGAACTAAATGGACAGACACCATGTTGACTCAGTGTGCCCTCTCAGTATTTAATATATGCCTCCCAGAGCCAGATTAAGGTTCTGTAAGAGAATGGGCTACAAATACTGTAAGGCTCCTGGGCTACAGGTACTGTAAGGCCCCTGAGCTACAGGTACTGTTAGGCCCCTGGGATACAGGTACTGTGAGGCCCCTGGGCTACAGGTACTGTGAGACCCCTGGGCTACAGGTACTGTGAGGTCCCTGGGCTACAGGTACTGTGAGACCCCTGGGCTACAGGTACTGTGAGGTCCCTGGGCTACAGGTACTGTAAGGCCCCTGGGATACAGGTGCTGTGAGGCCCCTGGGCAACAGGTATGTGAAGCCCCTAGGCTACAGGTACTGTGACATTCCTTGGCTACAGTTACTGTGAGACCCCTGGGTTACAGGTATTGTGAGGCCCCTGGGTTACAGGCACTTGGAGACCCCTGGGCTACAGGTGCTGTGAGGTCCCTGGGCTATAGGTACTGTAAGGCCCCCGGGCTACAGGTACTGTAAGGCCCCTGGGATACAGGTACTGTGAGGCCCCTGAGCAACAGGTATGTGAAACCCCTAGGCTACAGGTACTGTGACATTCCTTGGCTACAGTTACTGTGAGGCCCCTGGGTTACAGGTACTGTGAGGTCCCTGGGTTACAGGTACTGTAAGACCCCTGGGCTACAGGTACTGTGAGGTCCCTGGGCTACAGGTACTGTGAGGTCCCTGGGTTACAGGTACTGTAAGACCCTTGGGCTACAGGTACTGTGAGGTCCCTGGGCTACAGGTACTGTGAAACCCCTGGGCTACAGGTACTGTGAGGTCCCTGGGCTACAGGTACTGTGAGACCCCTGGGCTACAGGTACTGTGAGGTCCTTGGGCTACAGGTACTGTGAGGTCCCTGAGCTACAGGTACTGTAAGACCCTTGGGCTACAGGTATTGTGAGACCCATGGGCTACAGGTACTGAGGTCCCTGGGCTACAGGTACTGCAAGACCCCTGGGCTACAGGTACTGTGAGATCCGTGAGCTACAGGTACCAGGAGACCCATGGGCTACAGGTAGTGAGATCCCTGAGCTACAGATACTACGAGGCCCCTGGGTTATAGACACTGTGAAACCCCTGGGCTACAGGTACTGTGAAACCCCTGGGCTACAGGTACTGTGAGGTCCCTGGGCTACAGGTACTGTGAGGTCCCTGGGCTACAGGTACTGTGGGACCCCTGGGTTACAGGTACTGGTAGGCCCCTGGGCTACAGGTACTGTGAGACCCGTGGGCTACAGGTACTATGGGGCCCCTGGGCTACAGGTACTGTGAGACTTCTGTGCTACAGGTACTGTGAGGCCCCTGGGCTACAGGTACTGTGAGACCCCTGAGCTACAGGTACTGCAAGACCCCTGGGCTACAGGTACTATGAGGCCCCTGGGCTACAGCAACTGTGGGGCCCCTGGGCTACATGTACTGTGAGACCCATGGGCTACACGTATTCTAAGGCCCCTGGGCTACAGGTACTGTGAAGCTCCTGGGCTACAGGTACTGTGAGACCCCTGGGCTACAGGAACTGTGACCCCTGGGCTACAGGTACTGTGAGACCCTGGGCTACAGGTACTGTGAGACCCCTTGGCTACAGGTACTGTGAGACCCCTGGGCTACAGGTATTGTAAGACCCCTGGGCTACAGGTACTGTGAGGTCCCTCGGCCACAGATACTGTGAGGTCCCAGGGCCACAGATACTGTGAGGTCCCTGAGCTACAGGCACTGTGAGGCTCCTGGGCTACAGGTACTGTGAGGCCCCTGGGCCACAGGTACTGTGAGGCCCCTGGGCTACAGGCACTGTGAAGCTCCTGGGCTACAGGTACTGTGAGACCCCTTGGCCACAGGTACTGTGAGGCTCCTGGGCTACAGGTACTGTGAGACCCCTTGGCCACAGGTACTGTGAGGCTCCTGGGCTACAGGTACTGTGAGGCCCCTGGGATACAGGTACTTTGAGACCCCTGGGCTACAGGTACTGTAAGACCCCTGGCCTACAGGTGCTGTGAGACCCCTGGGCTACAGGTACTGTGAGGCCCCTGGGCTACATGCATTGCGAGACCCCTGGGCTACAGGCACTGTGAGGTTTTTGGGCTACAGGTACTGTGAGGTCCCTGGGCAACATATACTGTGAGACCCCTGGGCTAGAAGAAAAAAAGAATGCAGATGTAATATGTACAGACTTTACAAAAGCCTTCGACAAGTGTGACCATGGCGTATTATTATTATTATAATTAAGGGGGAAGCGCTAAACCCAGTGGATTATACAGCACCTGGGGGGGGGATGTGGAAGGTATTCAGGCTTAATTCGGGGAACTGGAGCACAGATCCAATTCCCTAAATCAAGAGCCCATCACCAACATCAAGGAACCTTCCTTGACCATGGCATAATAGCGCACAAAATGCGTGCTAAAGGAATAACAGGAAAAGTCGGTCGATGGATCTATAATTTCCTCACTAACAGAACACAGAGAGTAGTCGTCAACAGAGTAAAGTCCGAGGCAGCTACGGTGAAAAGCTCTGTTCCACAAGGCACAGTACTCGCTCCCATCTTGTTTCTCATCCTCATATGTGACATAGACAAGGATGTCAGCCACAGCACCGTGTCTTTGCAGATGACACCCGAATCTGCATGACAGTGTCTTCCATTGCAGACACTGCAAGGCTCCAGGCGGACATCAACCAAATCTTTCAGTGTCCTGCAGAAAACAATATGAAGTTCAACAATGAGAAATTTCAATTACTCCGATATGGTAAACATGAGGAAATTAAAATTCATGAAAGTACAAAACAAATTCTGGCCACAAAATAGAGCGAAAAACCAACATCAGAGACCTGGGAGTGATCATGTTGGAGGATCTCACCTTCAAGGACCATAACATTGTATCAATCGCATCTGCTAGAAAAATGACAGAATGGATAATGAGAACCGTCAAAACTAGGGATACCAAGCCCATGATGACACTCTTCAGGTCGCTTGTTCTATCTAGGCTGGAATATTGCTGCACACTAACAGCACCTTTCAAGGCAGGTGAAATTGCTGACCTAGAAAATGTAGAGAACCTTCATGGTGTGCATAACGGAGATAAAACACCTCAATTACTGGGAGCACTTGAAGTTCCTGAACCTGTACTCCCTGGAATGCAGGCAGGAGAGATACATGATTATATACACGTGGAAAATCCTAGAGGGACTAGTACCAAACTTGCACACGAAAATCACTCACAATGAAAGCGAAAGACTTGGCAGACGATGCAACATCCCCCAATGAAAAGCAGGGGTGTCACTAGCACATTACGAGACAATACAATAAGTGTCAGGGGCCCGAGACTGTTCAACTGCCTCCCAGCATACATAAGGGGGATTACCAATAGACCCCTGGCTGTCTTCAAGCAGGTACTGGACAAGCACCTAAAGTCGGTACCTGACCAGCTGGGCTGTGGCTCGTACGTTGGATTGCGTGCAGCCAGCAGTAAAATTCAAATTCAAATTCAAAGTTTATTCTCTATAATGATTACAATGCTGAGTTTACAGAATTTGGTTATTGTGTGGTTTACATGTAGTAAAATACTAATTACAGAGGGGGCCACTAGAACACCTAGCATGGCTAGGCTTTTCAAGCAGACTTAGGTTAATTCTTAACTTTAAAATATTACAAATTATTAGGTAAGTTGGTATTATGGCTAAGTGACTAAATACTAGTTTGTGGGTTTAGCAATGTGAATTCTTTTGTTTTGGCACAATACATAGTTTCAGTATTTTAGTATCACAGGTCAACTTATGACTAGTTAGGATTCATTATTTTAAGATTGAGATTGATATTTCTGTTTATGGTCAAATGGGTGAGTGAGTGTAAGTGTGAACCACCAGGTGGTATTCATGTAATTAGTTGAGAGGGTGTATCAGGGAGATAAGGTGTTTTCTAATGG
Source organism: Cherax quadricarinatus (assembly GCF_038502225.1). Classification (NCBI taxonomy): domain Eukaryota; kingdom Metazoa; phylum Arthropoda; class Malacostraca; order Decapoda; family Parastacidae; genus Cherax; species Cherax quadricarinatus. The sequence continues at coordinate 14,944,487 of NC_091372.1, read as the reverse complement.
TAGTTTTGAAGGTGATGAATGTGTCTGCAGTTCTAGAGTTTTCAGGTAGGGTGTTCCAGATTTTAGGGCCTTTGACATACATTGAATTTTGATATCTGAATTTCTTAAATGTTTCAAAGCAGCTGAGGGTGCACATTTTTCAGGTGGAGCTTTAATCTGATTCATATACCCAGAAAAATGAACTATTTCTTCAACAAATGTGTCCTAAACATCTGCTGAAAGGTGTTGTTGCAACTTTAATGCAGCTTCTCTCAATTCTGCATCTGGCATAGTAATAATTTTGAGCAGAAATCCAAACTTGTCATCGAGATTCTGGTAAATTTCTTTTCTTCTCACCAATTCTGTAATCAGTGAATCCAGAATGATGAAGTATGTAGCTGTCTTACATTTCTGCCTTGGTAGCAACACAATTTCATTGTCTGGCTCTTCAAAATTGCGTTTCCTCTTCCTTGACCGCTGATGATCAGCCCGGTAACTGTAGTCTTTCACCAGCAGTTTAGCTTTCTCTTCAAACATTTCAAAAGCTTCATTGTGAAGTGAGCTTACAAATTCCACTAAGCCTGCATAGAGGTTAGCACAAGTAGCCATTTCAATTTCAAATTTCTGAAGTGTCTTGTTCGTGGCATTTAACCGTTCCAGTATACAGTCCCAAAGCACACAGAGTAAGGCCAATTCTAAATCTTCCAATTTTGATGCTAAGCTGGCTGCTTCGCTTCTTGTAGTTGCTGTCTGGTCTTCATCCTCTGCTATTTGGATCAAAGCAGAACGTATTTCAGCAAAGCTGTCTTTCAAAGCATGTGTTGCATCATGCTGCGCTGACCACCTTGTTGTTAAGTAAGTAAGTTTATTCAGGTATACACAAATACAGTTACATAGAATTATCATACATAGCAGCATAAGTGTAGAGAACCTAGGATAACCCAAAAGTCAGACAGAGTGACTTATTTCCATTTATTATTTATTTATTTATTTATTTAAAAATTTGTGCACACATACAGAGGTACAAAAAATACAGATAAGAGCAGCATGCCAAAGCCACTTATACTATGCATAGCATTACGGGCTGGCTTAAAATTAACTTAAGATGAACTAAGCAATGATGACATCAGTGATAAAACTTTAATGTAAACAGATTACTATAAAGCACAAGTGAGTATTACAAAGACAGGTCATATGGTTGTATGCATTGTTGTATATTCAGTAGAATGAAGTATTCTGTTAGGTAGTGTATTTAAAAAATAATAAAGTTAGATTGGGTTTTAGGTTTAACATTTATGTGATATAATTGTGAGAAACATTTAAGATATACAATTTATAAGGTTCAGTTATTCAGTATTTATTTGGTTTTGGGTGAGTAAATGATCTTTGAGAAGAGACTTGAATTTATAAACAGGTAGTGTTTCTTTTATATTTACAGGTAATGAGTTCCAGATTTTAGGGCCTTTTATGTGCATTGAGTTTTTGCATAATGTGAGATGGACACGAGGAACATCAAAGAGTGATCTGTGTCTTGTGTTATGGTCATGTGTTCTGTTGAGGTTGGCAAGGAGATGTTTGAGGGGAGGGTTAATATCAGAGTTAAGTGTTCTATGTATGTAATAGGTGCAGTAATAAGTATGAATGTTTTGTATGGTGAATAGGTTTAGTGTATTGAATATTGGTGGAGTGTGCTGCCTATAGTGAGAATTTGTTATCATTCTAACTGCAGCCTTTTGTTCGGTAATTAGTGGTCTGAGATGGTTACTTGTTGTTGAGCCCCATGCACAAATTCCATAGGTGAGATAGGGGTAAATAAGAGAGTGATATAGGGCCAGGAGGCTGACTGTGGAGCATAGTACCGTATCTTCGATAGTATGCCTACAGTCTTGGAAATTTTCTTAGAAATTTGTTGTATATGTGTATGAAATTTGAGTCTATTATCAAGGTGGATTCCTAAGAATTTTCCCTCTGTTAGCTTTGTGATAGGTGATCCGTTTATCATTATGTTAAGAGGGACATCTGTAGCTCTGTTACCAAACTGAATGAAGTAGGTTTTGTCAATGTTTAGTGTAAGTTTGTTAGTCCTCATCCAGGTAGATATTTTCTGTAATTCGGTATTTACAGTATTGGCTAGCGTGACTGGGCTCGGGTGGGAGAAGACGTATGTAGTGTCATCTGCAAATAGTGTGGGTTTGAGTAATTGCGAAGCATTTGGTAGGTCATTTATGTATAGGAGAAAGAGAAGAGGGCCAAGGACACTTCCCTGTGGGACACCAACTGTAATTGGTTGTGCAGAAGAGTTCGCCCCATTTGCATACACATATTGGCTTCTGTTGCTGAGGTATGACTTGAGGTAGTTGAGGGAGTGCCCTCTTATACCATAGTGTGACAATTTTACGTGGAGCAAGTCATGGTTAACTGTATCAAAAGCTTTACATAAGTCAATGAAGATCCCCAGTGGGACTTCTTTTTTCTCTATTGCAGTGTATATATGTTCTAGCATGTGTATAATAACATCATTAGTATTTTTATTTGGCCTGAATCCAAATTGGCAGGGGTTGAGTATGTTTTGGGAGATAAGGTAGGAGTAGATTCGTCTATGAATTAATTTTTCGAAGATTTTTGAGAGAGGGTGTAAGTTGGATATTGGCCTATAGTTATTCAACTCTGTTTGGTCTCCTCCTTTGTGGATCGGGGTGACCCTTGCTATTTTGAGTACTGTAGGGAAGGTGGAGGATTCAATGGATTTGTTAAAGAATGTTGCAATGATTGGTGATAGCACTTGTGACACTTTTTTGTATATAAAGGGTGGTAAGGTATTTAAATCTCCTGCCTTGTTTTTTAGTGTGTTGATAATAAGGGAGACTTCGTATGGGTTAGTCGGAGCTAGGAACAGTGTGTTCGGGTAGTTGCCAGTGAGGTAGTCATTTGGTGGGGTATCTGAGCTTGGGATTTTATTGGCAAGGTTTTGTCCTATAGTGGAGAAGAAGTCATTGAGTCTGTTTGCTGTTTCTGTTGGTGGGAGTTGGGTTCATCTGATTTTGCTAATTTTATTTCGCTATTTCGTGATATCTTTTTTGTTCCTAGAATTTCTGATAGGGTTTTCCAGGTCTTTTTTATATCACCTCGTAAATTGGATAATCTGTTCTCATAATACAATTTTTTTGCCCTTCTTATCAGGCTGGTTAGGATTGACGAGTAACGTTTTGTTTGGTCTCTGGTTATGTGACCCATTCTGTACTGTTTTTCATATTGGTGTTTTGTATTTATGGATTTGAGAATGCTGGGTGTTAACCAGGGACTGTTCAGTCTCTTAGCTGTCATCTGTTTAGTTTTTTGGGGGCAGTGCTTGTTATAGAGGTATTGGGTCTTTTTTAGAAAATTATTAATACATTCGTCAATATCTGTATAGATTTCTAGCTCAGTGTGCCAGTCAATGTTTGCTACTGCTGTTGTGAAGTTATTAATGGCTGCCTCATTGTGAAGTCTGAAGGTGACTTTAGTAGTGTCTTGGGGTAATTTACCAAGAGTTATGAGAAAAGTAGGGTAGTGGTCTGTGGTATTATCTGTAATTATGCCTGATTTTAAAGGGGATATGGTGTTGGTCCAGATGTGGTCAAGTAGGGAAACACTAGTCTCTGTAACTCTTGTAGGTTTTGTTACTGTTGGTAGCAACATACAGTTACTCATTGTGTTTGTGAATTCAGTAACGTGTGGGTCCTGGTCTTGCAGGAGATTTATATTGAAGTCACCTGAGAGTAGTAAGTGATCTTTGTTCATGCGTGCATCAGTTATCATACTTCCTAGGTTTTGACTAAATTGGCTAATGTTTGACTGTGGAACTCTGTAAATGTTTATCAATGTGAGAGGTTTTTGTAGGTATTTGGATTTGAATTTGGCTATTATATATTCCCCATGTTCATCCCTTGTGCAAGTATTAGTGATACATTCTAGTTGGTCTGAGTAGTATATGGCTGTGCCACCCCCTTGTTGGTCTGGCCTACAGTTGTGTATGGCTGTGTAACCAGGAATGGCATAGACATCTGTACTATCAGGCTTTAGCCAGGTTTCAGTTAGTGTAATGATGGACATATTGGCATGTAAGGAATTTAGTAATGCTATGAGGTCATCGTAATGCTTGCTTAAAGATCTGATATTGTAGTTAAAGATAGTTATGTTGTTGTTGGCACTGAGAAGTGCCTTTGATTGTTCTGCAGTGTAGTAATTACAGTAACTGTTTGATTCATTTAAGTCATTAAATAAGAGGTTGGTATCAGGATCAGTGCTTGTAATCATAAGATTTGTAGTGAATCTATAGTTAGAATTAAGTATAAAACAAAGTAAATAGTCTTAAGCTAAAAAATAGCACCTGAATTATTTAACAAATGTAAAATAATGAGCTAAGGTAGTTTTTTTTTTTTTTTTTTAAGCTAAAATAAAGGAGACAATATAAAAGGGACTAATACAAATAAAGTGATAATGATTTGATGACATCTCCATGAATGGTTGACTTGAGTATACTCCACCGATGCGTTGAAGCAGAGAAAAAATTAAAGAGTGCTTGTAAAAGTCCAAAAAATGAAACTGCAGCGACACAACACTCCGCAGCACATGACCCAACAAGATTAAGAGAATGTGCTGAGCAGGACACATATTCAGCAAGTGGGTTGATTTGCTTGATACGGGCTTGCAATCCATTATATTTACCCGACATGTTACTTGCATTGTCGTAGCTCTGGCCACGGCAATCCATAATAGAGAGATCATGTTCAAGCAGAGTATCCAGTACTACATTCATCATTGTTTCTCCATCATGGCCTGAAAGAGGAATGAATTTTATAAAGCCCTCTACAGGCTCAGGGCCGGATTACCACATAGGCAAACTAGGCATTTGCCTAGGGCCCCGCACATTTGGGGGCCCCACGGTCCAAGGGGTTCAGGGGCTCATCCAAGACTGCGCACATGGTGCAAGTGCAAAGGGGTCCCTACCTAAAAAGTTCAAGTGTTTGGAGAGTAAAATTGATTTTTAAAAATTAATCAAAACAAAAATAAATAATGAAATAATATAAAATAAAAATAAATAAACCTAACCATAGATGGCAACACTCAACACGCCTTTGTTTACATCAGAACAGCTGTGTTTTCCCGCTAATGGGTGAGTATGGGAGATTCCTCTCCAATTTTCTGTAGTAATTACACGTTATCTAGACTTGTACTGTGACAAATTAACTTAAGTGTTGTTGATAGACATTGATGTGTATGGATAAATGTTTGTTTTCGCCTCTAAATGTTAAGGGAGGTACCTGATAGGGTTACTTGACCAGTAAAGACGCATGGACCAGTAAAGACACATTTTTGGTAAAAATACTATAAAGAAAAACCTAAAAATGCAAACTGACTTCCGTTTGTAGGTTTTAAAAGCACTTTGTCCTGTCTTTAAGTCTTTATCATTTCAATAACAGACCTCAATTGACTGATGTTCTACATCACTTCCATCACAAATGCTTAGTTTTCAAGTTGCGACGGAAGTGATGTAGAACATCAATTAATTTACTACATATTTCCCCAGAAACACATAAGCCACATCAGAAAATCGTTGGTTGGGTGAAACTGAAAATTGTCCCTGCATTCTTTAATTCTCATGTCCTTATCTATGGTGGTAGGCCATATATCATGCAAAACATAATGATTAGTTTAGTTATGAAAATGGTAATATAAATACCATTGTGCATTGTTCTTGGACTCAGTATGATTTCTGTTTAAGTAAATTGGAGATCAAGGAGGATGAATTAGTAAAATATTCGTAGCCCAAATCACTAACCTAATCTATGGTAAAAGTTCTGTATATGACTCCTCTCTGGTAACATTTTCAATTTTTAGATGCACAGCCAGAGGAAAGGGGGCTACAAGAGCCATATCCCCCCAATTGACAGAAAAAAAAAATTAATAATAATTAAAAAATTAATAATAATTGATAATGAAAAATTTGTATTTGCATGATTACAAACAGTGATACATCCTCATTATGGCATCTCATGAACGTGATGTTGGACGTTCTTATGCAAGTGCATCACAGAAAAGAAAGAAGAAAACTCAAGAAGAAGAACAGAAAAAGAAAGATGTAGGAAGCTGCAGAAAGATCACAGACATGCTCACGAAAACAGTTTCTGATGTTACCAGTACAGTTGAATCTGCAGATACATCAGATCATACAGGAAGCCCTCCCTCCATTATTTCTCAGCCAGCATCTACTTCTTTTGTGTCTCAACGGACATTTCATCCACAGGATTTGTCTTAAAAGATCCTGCCTCATGGCCAAATGTAATCCCAGATTCTCTACGTAATGCTTTCATTGCAGAAAACTTCAGTCAAACTCTGAACATTGACTTTAGGAAATCAGCAAGGATTTATGATGATGGAAGTCGTCATTGTTTAAAGTCATCTATGTTTTATAGGAAGCTTGCAAATTCAGAAACTGAAAAGATCATGGATGGTATACTCTGAAAGCTCAGGAAAAGTGTACTGTTCAGCATGCAAGCTATTTTCTACCAAAGAAAATACCTTCACACAGGGGTTCAATGACTGGAAAAATTCCAAGCTTTTCGAGGAACATGAAAACAGCACCACTCACAGGAGCTGCATTTTAGCCAGTGTATTTCGTGCACAGAAAAAAGGCTTATTGGATTCTCATTTGGAAAATCAAACTGAAAAAGAGCGCACTTATTGGAGAAAAGTTCTAGAAAGAGTTGTTGCTGTTGTAAAATTCTTAGCTCTAGGAGGACTTGCTTTCCGTGGAGAAAATGAGGTTTTTGGTTCGGAAAACAATGGCAATTTCCTAGGGATCATAGAACTGTTAGCACAATTCGATCCATTCTTAGCAAATCATGTGTCACGCCTTGGGAATGCAGGAAGAGGCACTGTATCTTACATGTCATCTACTATATGCAATGAATTTATTGAACTGATGACTAAGAAGGTCCTCAATAACATCATAGCAGCTGTGAAAACTGCAAAATACTTTGCAATAAGTGTAGATTCAACAGCAGATATTTCACATACAGATCAATTGACATTCATTGTTCGCTTTGTCGACTCCAGTGGTAAGTCTGTAAAGCGCTTTATAAAATTCATTCCTCTTTCAGGCCATGATGGAGAAAATTGATGAATGTAGTACTGGATACTCTGCTTGAACATGATCTCTCTATTATGGATTGCCGTGGCCAGGGCTACGACAATGCAAGTAACATGTCGGGTAAATATAATAGATTGCAAGCCCATATCAAGCAAATCAACCCACTTGCTGAATATGTGCCCTGCTCAGCACATTCTCTTAATCTTGTTGGGTCATGTGCTGTGGAGGGTTGTGTCGCTGCAGTTTCATTTTTTGGACTTTTACAAGCACTCTTTAATTTTTTCTCTGCTTCAACGCATCGGTGCAGTATACTCAAGTCAACCATTCATGGAGATGTCATCAAATCATTATCAACAACAGGTGGTCAGTGCAGCATGATGCAACACATGCTTTGAAAGACAGCTTTGCTGAAATACGTTCTGCTTTGATCCAAATAGCAGAGGATGAAGACCAGACAGCAACTACAAGCAGCGAAGCAGCCAGCTTAGCATCAAAATTGGAAGATTTTGAATTGGCCTTACTCTGTGTGCTTTGGGACTGTATACTGGAACGGTTAAATGCCACGAAGAAGACACTTCAGAATATTGAAATTGAAATGGCTACTTGTGCTAACCTCTATGCAGGCTTAGTGGAATTTGTAAGCTCACTTCACAATGAAGCTTTTGAAATGTTTGAAGAGAAAGCTAAACTGCTGGTGAAAGACTACAGTTACCGGGCTGATCATCAGCGGTCAAGGAAGAGGAAACGCAATTTTGAAGAGCCAGACAATGAAATTGTGTTGCTACCAAGGCAGAAATGTAAGACAGCTACATACTTCGTCATTCTGGATTCACTGATTACAGAATTGGTGAACAGAAAAGAAATCTACCAGAATCTCAATGACAAGTTTGGATTTCTGTTCAAAATTACTACTATGCCAGATGCAGAATTGAGAGAAGCTGCATTAAGTTGCAACAACACCTTTCAGCAGATGTTTACCTGGAGTTTACCTGGAGAGAGTTCCGGGGGTCAACGCCCCCGCGGCCCGGTCTGTGACCAGGCCTCCTGGTGGATCAGAGCCTGATCAACCGGCTGTTGCTGCTGGCTGCACGCAAACCAACGTACGAGCCACAGCCCGGCTGATCCGGAACTGACTTTAGGTGCTTGTCCAGTGCCAGCTTGAAGACTGCCAGGGGTCTGTTGGTAATCCCCCTTATGTGTGCTGGGAGGCAGTTGAACAGTCTCGGGCCCCTGACACTTATTGTATGGTCTCTTAACGTGCTAGTGACACCCCTGCTGTTCATTGGGGGGATGGTGCATCGTCTGCACATTTGTTGAAGAAATAGTTCATTTTTCTGGGTATATGAATCAGATTAAAGCTCCACCTGAAAAATGTGCACCCTCAGCTGCTTTGAAACATTTAAGAAATGCAGGTATCTCAGAAACCTTCCCTAATGTTGACATAGTGTATCGCCTTTACCTACCACTTCCAGCTACTAACTGTGAAGGAGAACGTTCATTTTCTGTTTTGAAAAGATTGAAAAACCAGCTCCTTTCAACAATGAGCCAAGACAAATTGTGTAACCTAGCCTTGTTGACCATTGAGTCTGATCTAACAAGAAATATTGATTTTCAGAATATAATTGATGATTTTGCCAATATGAAATCCAGAAAAAAGTTTATTTAAGAAGTGCCTGTGAATATAAACAATTCTTTACTTTCTTTAGTTTATATGATTTGATATTCTTATGCATGATGCAATGATAACAATAATGGTCAGTGATTTATAAAGGGAATAATAGTGCTGTAGTGGTTATGCAGAATATAATAGGTACATGATGTCACTGCTTTAATAGCCTAATCTAGTAATACTATGCTGTCTTGAGTTTATTCTCTTTAAAATGCATGATTTAACAAGATAGTTATAATGGCTGTTAGTAAATGGTTTTGGTTGTCTTGATGTACTTTCCCTATTAAATTTAATCTAAATAGCCAGAATG